>NW_010428698.1:21351-32193 GCF_000710305.1 Buceros rhinoceros silvestris | reverse complement strand
ACCAGGAAGTTTAGCCCAAACCGGGACACCTGCTTCTGTTGGTCTGGTCATTGTCTAGATCCTTCATCTGACTGGGCTTTCTCACACCTTGATTTCTATCTCTGTTGAATACTAGCTGCTGTGGGCACTATCTACTGTTTTGTTTTTCCTAACTGCATTCCTTAATCAGAATTCACATTTTATTGGAGATTGAAACCAAAACCCCCCAAACCCTACCTATACAAAAAAAATCAATGTAATTAAATAGCTTTAAATACTTAGATAGCTCCAGGGCAGCAGTCTTTTATTCACTGGGACATTTCAACAAGTTGATCTGCTGGTCACGAAAACTTGATTAGCCAAAACAGTAATTATTTCATTTCTGTCACCTATTGGAGTCAAAGATCTCCCATAAGACCTGCTATGTCTGAAAAATGTCTTAACAACTACATACATGGTGACATGATCACGTATATTCTTTTAACAAGTCAGATATTTTTCTGTTGTCCTCAAAGGAAACTAATCCACCCTCAGAGTAACAGTGCTAAGAATATTATTCCAGCAGGCAAAACAGCGTGCTCAGCTTATGTATTTGGATAAAGTTGGAATTTGTCAGCTTCTGCGATGGAAAATGATTAATAATCAACAACTAAACAACTAGAGCAGAAGTGCTCTTTCATTGTGTGTTTTGCAAGACTTAAAATTTTAAATCCTGAGATGCTCATTTTGGTTTTCAGAACTATATTCTTCATTCTGGTGTTCCAGACATCAACATTATGGAGTCATAGAACAAGTAAGGGACTAGAACTTTTTAAAGGCTGTTCAAAGAGCTCTGATGGTATCTCTACTCCATGCAGAAACTCTGTTTTTCTTTAACATGTTTCTTTCCCAGTGATTTCTCAATTTCCAGCTGTTACTATTTATTGCAGACTCACTAAAGAAATACTTCATTTCACTAGACCTCACCTGTAAATCAACTGATTCCTCTACGTTGTATATATGCCTAGATGCCATAATCTCATCTGCCTAGTATAAACAAAGTCAATACCTTAGAAGAAAGTTAAATATGATGTTCCAGCTCATGTGCAAATATCCTCAACATCCTGGACATCTCAACTGTGGTTGGATGTCTGTGTTTAAATTAGTGCATTGAAACCTGCATTTTTACTTTCTGACATCTATCTCACATCTTGCTATTGAAATTAAGGTGTTTATACTTTGGAGCTAGATCACAGCCTAAATTTACTTTTCAAAATTCTAATCTAATATCTAAATCATACAGCTTTGTGTTTTTACACTTGCTTTAACCCAGCACTTACTAAAGCCAGAATTACTAAACAGCTATTAAACAGTTTCTTCTCTTACTTTACTTTGTTTTACAATATTTGAATCTGATGATTTCTCTATCACTGCAGACCTGTAGTGACTTCCTATCGAGTTAATAATAATTTGCAGTGTGAAAGCAGAGGCATCCTAAATACTTAGATAGCATAAGACAGTAACTTATTTCTATGACTATTTTGATGCTTAGTTTGGAGGAATTTTTTTTATTATTATAGTTAAGGGTTTTTTGCCACAGAATTGTCAGATTTTCTTAGCCGGAGCCTTCCATTTAGCTGGTACACATTAAAGCAAGCATATTGCCACTTCCCTTTTTTTTTCCTCATGGATAAATTGGAAAATATTTTATTTTCTTAATATGTGTAAGTATTCTTACTTCAGATTATTTATGCACATGTTAATCTTTCTGCTTCTGCTGCTAAATTATATTAGATTTTAGTGGTTTCACAATTTTTCAGGATTTTCTCTCTTGTATAATCACAGCAATAGCTGTGAAAGAATGTAAAGGTATGTGAAACTGACAAGTACAATTCTATTCAATATGGTGTTTTCTGAATAAGAGAAAATTTCTAAACTCTAGAGCTCTGCCCACTTCTGTAACACTTATATTTTGAAGTAACTTTGTAAAACTTCTTATCCTGGTAGTGCAGCTAAAGAACCTTGAACAATGATATGATTTGTTCAAACAGTTACTGTCGTTGTGCATGCAAATGAAACTATTCCACATCACAATTGAAACAGATGAGAGAGATAGACAGACCTAAGTATATTCTAGCTGAGAATGTCTAATTATTAGTTTTGAGTGCTTAGGCTCCCAAACAAATCCAAATAAGAAATATTGATCCTTGTAAAGATTAATAACTTTCATAAGGAGACTCTCAGGACTGATAAGCCAGCAAATTACTTCAAATGTAGAACAAATAAAGCACAAGCAGTAATTTTGCATGTACATGCCTTCAGTAAACTCCTGAACTGTCCTCTATAGAAGCTAAATCATCTTCTATTTATACACTACTTCTCCCTGCTGAGATTACCCCCCAAAAAAGTGACAACTACCATAAATTGTTATGGCGCTGTTCATGTTGTGGGCAATTAGACTAAGACTACCCATACTTAGTGGCCATTAAATGGCAATGATGGTATTGAGAGAAAGTAAAAAATTCATAGAAATACTCGAAGTACTTTACCTCTCATATTCCTTGAAACTTGCAACATAACATTTAGCAATTTATTAAACAGAACAAATTTTGTGAACAAATTTCACTTTCCAGTCTATCAGTTATCATTTTGTGAATAAATTTCACTTTCCAGTCTATCAGTTATCACTTCTTTCTCACAAACATACCTCAGAAAACTCTTTGGGGTTAATTTTCATTTTTCAGTCCTTCTAGGTGATATCTCAAGATGTTTGTTGGGGGTTTTGTTTGTTGGTTTTTTTCCCTCACATTTAGATACTTACTTGCATTGCTAAAGTTTTAGCACTGGAATATCAAAAGAATCCCAAAGACTTTTGTATTAGACTTTGGAGAGGAAGACGTAGAACTGGTTGTTTTGTATATATTAACTTCAACAATCTTCTGATATGAAATGCTCCAGTTGAAACTCCAGGTTTCCAATAAAGAAAATCAGAAGAAATTTCCAGAAAAAGGCTGACTCATTTTAATTTATAAGTGTTTTCCTCAAAAATTATTAGAAACATTTCTTCCTTTATTTTACCCTCTAGTTATCCAAGCTTTTATATTTTAGAATAAAAAATGAGAAAATCCCCAAAGTTTGCTCGAAAATGCCAGCATTTCCTAAGCTGTGTATAAAATAGATTGTCTTGTCTTTTTTTTTTTTCCTCCTGTCAGGTGAAAAAATTTACTTTGTGAGAGGATGAGGTAGAAATATGACTTTTATGCCACCTGACCTTTTTTTTTTCTTTGTACTAGAGAGGAAAAAACAGAACAAAACAAAAATACAGTAAGTACTAAATGTTACCAAACAATGAAATAGCAATTATGAAGTTCCACTACAAATTTTAAGGCATGGAGTTTTAATATGCAAAATTTTAACATTAAATAACTCCTGGTCATTTAGATCTTGCATATAAATAATTACCAATAATTACTATTTGTGTCTGTGTTGGAATAAGGATTTTTGTGCATTCTTGCGAACTGCTTGTAATGAGCAGACAGCTCCTACTTTACTTGAGAAGGAAATCACAGAATGCAAAATATCTGATTGAGGGGACTACTTTCCATTATTTTCCTTTGAAAATATTTTAGTTTTTAGTTAAGTTAATACTCTTTTTCTAATTTTTGGATGATCATCAGCAAGTATAAATTCTTGCATCTATTCCCAGCCTACATAATTTGTTCAGAAAAGAGATATTTTTAATGTTTTGATCTCCACTGACAAATCCTTCATCACATATTGATGTTCTTTGAATTCCACTGATTTCCTTACATTCTCAAGCCAAGAAGAGCTTACGGGAGCTGACTGATAGTAAAATCTTTGTGAAGTCCATAGGTTCTGATCTAAACTCCTCTGCAGATGATAGAAACAATTTCAGTATGACTTCAGAGCTTTCCAATGAGGACTCCAAATGGAGCTATTGCTTATGTAAGCTTTGTAATAAGCAATTTCTTATTATGTAAACTCAAATTACCCTATTTCACCATTGTTCACTCAAATGAAGCCTTTCAGACAATTTTTAATCTTTCTGTTATTTGTGTGTATCTCACAAGTTCTGATCTGTACAATTGCTATTATGTTTTACTGAAACTATTAATTTCTGGCTTTTTTAAAAAATCCCACTTAATTTCCTGTTTTATCAAATTCAGTATCAGGCTAAGAAGAAATATTGTAATTAAGTCCCTTAAAACTGAAAAAATTTTCCCTGAATTTGATGGCATGTTTATCACTTTAACAAGGGTGAATGAGAGAAAGATAGTGAGGGACAGACAGATTTCTGTATTATTTCTCTTGCCTGGAATTTAAGCGTAATTTTACAGATTAAATTTATGTTTATAATCATATGCATCTATATTTTCAGTTTGTGAAAATTATGAGACTTATGTTCTTAGATAATTTTTAATTATATATCATGTTGGAAAACAGACTGAAAATCAATCTCTGAAATTGTGGAAAATCTATTATAATTTAGCAAAAGTGCTTTCTTTCTTACGTATTTCCTGCTCAATACTTTAATATAGAAAAAGAGATATATTTATCTGACATAATATCAGAGAGAAATAAAAAAAGTCTGAGGAAGCTGAAATGTTTTGTGGTACTAAAACTCCAAAGCTTCAGGAAGTTTCTTTATTACATAGTACTGTATGTTCTAATCAAGCATAAAACAGGAAAGTGACTACTATCAAAGGACCCATAAAAGGAGTTTATGATGTTTCAGATTCAGACAACATAAAAAAGGACATATTCAAATTAGAAACACTATTATAAAGTGTGATTCTATAAGGAATCTCCATAACAGACTTAATAACGTGATTAAAGAGACAAAGTAATAGCAATATACACAAGTACTAATTAGAACATTGAAACTATTACGCCTCATGTGGGAGACAAGTAATAAAATTCAAAGAATATTTGTAAGAAATACTATCAGAGTAGCTTTTAAGTTTTCTACTGCCTCAGGCTGATTATGTGAACTTGTGCCATGTGTCGAAAATGTTTAAGCCACTGCATTTGGCCTGGTAATGTTCCCTTCTCTCCATGCATTTTGCATCGTTATACTAAGATACACTTTGGCTAAACAACTCTTCAAAATGG
This sequence comes from Buceros rhinoceros silvestris, assembly GCF_000710305.1. Classification (NCBI taxonomy): domain Eukaryota; kingdom Metazoa; phylum Chordata; class Aves; order Bucerotiformes; family Bucerotidae; genus Buceros; species Buceros rhinoceros. Next base: position 27,102 of record NW_010428698.1, on the reverse strand, counting down.
ACCTATTTGGTGTTGTTAAAAGATTCAAAATGTGTTGCTTTTATATTCAAGAAAGACATATTGCCTTAGTAATATCATTCAGCTTCTTAAAAATTACTTGTTTTCTTTTTGCACTTGAACATATTACAGCTTTGGATGCCTGAGATAAAATATCCTAACTGTGAAAGGAAATATCTGAATAAATATTTAAAATATTAAATGGTAGTTGAAATATCTAATAATCAGAAAGTCTCGCTGGATTAATACATGAAATAAGCAGACATAAATAAATTGTAAAATGGCGTTATTTGTTACGGTAAAGAGCTCCTCTTTTCTGCTTCTAAAACCCACGAGGGTGATTCACATGGAAAATGTAAAGCAATGCCCAAAACATTCAAAATCGTAAATTTCCTTTTTTGGCAACAGTTACTACTAGTTAAATGCGTTTTTATTTCAGTGAATTACTGTACTAAAATCAGAGTCACTGAGAGTGAAGTCTGCATTGAAAACTTCCAAATATATTAACAGTAGCTTCTCAACCTGAATATAATGAACTAATATATTTCAAAAGTGCTGAATGCCCAACATTTGACTTCACGACTCTTCCTCTGAGCATATAAAGCTGTAGTTATAATACATCAGGACATAACTGACTAAAGCAGAAATCTGTAGATACTACCTCATATTTGAAAACAGAGTACTGGAACAGAGAAATAGTGTAATCATATTCTTCCAGAGTATTGTTATACACTTTAAATGAACTCAATCCTTTTTTATCTTTCATAATACATAGGGAAATTTTCTGTTATAACATTTACTTCACTGCTAAATTACTTGAACTTACATAGCACTTCACTGTGAGCATTTCCTTTCCTTTTTACATTTTTAGACAAGTTGTGATCCGTAGTCTCTTCTTTATTTATGGAACATAAATTTTCAAAATACTTTGAAGTCCTTTAAAGCAGAGACTATATTCAATTACAACTGATTTTGAGACTAATATTCTTCCCCATTTGATTTCAAATTCTTCCTTCATGAACCAGTTCTTTGGCTTAAATATCAGCCTAAAATTGCAGACAAATGCTGAATGTTTGCTTTTTTCCAAGTGGTTTATTAATTCCGGAAGAATAAAAAAAAAGGCAATATAAGGCTTACAAAATGGCTACTCAATGATAGGGGAAAAGGTCCAAATTACATTAATGCAACATTTAGCAGAAATTTAGGGTAATATGTAGAAATACGTTCCTTCTAGTTAACCTCCAGTTAAAAACAACTCTCTCAATATTCTGGTCACAATGGAATGAAACATGAGCCCCCAGATGTACAAGCTGTGTGTCTAGTCAAGAATTGGTGACTACAGCCCCATAGACTCAAGGCAAGTGAATGTGAGTTATATACACTTCAGAATTTGCACACTCACAAAATGTCATGTCTGTGACAATTAGGTTATTTTCCTTTATTAAATAGCATTTTATTGATCAACTGACACGATGTAAACTGCCACTCTCCACATCACTACTAAATTTAATTCAGTTCTATGGAAGATCATCCCTTTTACTCTAAAATATATTTGCCCAATTATTTTTTACCTACTTCCAGTGCTCTAATGTTCAAAAGTTTAATAAATCTCAGTTCACTATCAGAAACATTAGGAACAGCCACTGTTCCTAATTTTTATTCCTGCTTGTTTATTTTAACCCTCTAAGGCTTTCCTGTACAGCATTTTTGCTCAATTTTTTCCTTCACCATTAAAATAAATTGCTCTTGTATTCAGCTCAGCTGCAGGCAAAATACTTCCATTCCAGGTGCTCATCAACTTTTTAAATCAATTAAGTTAATCAACAGCAGGTTTAACCACTTTCTTAATTATGACTGCAAACAGGGTTTTTTTTAACACTCCCCCTTTGGGAAAAAAAGCAAACAAAAAACAGAAAACAAAAAACAAAACCCACAACACTTTAGAGTTAATGAAACAAACAAAATAATTAAAAAAAAATTATCACCGAACAGAACCCTTCCATGATAACTCTCATTGTTAAAAAGGCACCAAGGAAGAAATCTATAAAGAAGGAAATCAGAGGACAGAACAATTCTGTTTTTCTTTCATAGTCACTTTGGAGCATTTTATCAGTTCATTTCAAAGCTAAAACCATGTTTGAATTAGAATCAGCTGTAAAGTCCATTAATGATGATTCAGTAAATGGCATTCTTCCTCCTGGGTAAATTCAGAGCTGGGATAATGTTAAAGAGTAATGTCTTCTATCCTAAGCACAGAGAAAATTATGCTTTGCAAATAGTTGTAAAAGAATTCTTCATATGGTATTCCTGTTCCTTGCATGCATCTTTGCCTTTCTCCAGATTTCCCAGCATGCCCTGTTCCTACATATTTCAAGGCTCTTAACATAATTTTCTCTCTTCTGTTGAATGGCCATACCAGACTGCTTAACAGTAGTAGAATTTTTGTTAAGAGTTTCTCAATTAGGCTATAAGGTCCATGAGCAAAGTACTGAAGTGTTGTGGTGTAATCAAGATTAGCAGGAATCAAAAATTACATATTTTCATTCTGAGCAAAATTTTAATATCGGAAGAACATTTTGCTTACAATTTTCTTCTAGTTCAGATGAGAAACTTTTTTTTTTCCTGGAGTGAAACTCAAGCTTTAGTTTGAGTCAGTTAAGCATCTGTTTTCAATATTATCATTTTAATTCAAAGAGTTTTATATCTGAACTGAAGTTCTAATATATAGTAGTATAAGCAGTATTAGATTTTAGGAACGTAATATCAAGCATAATATACACATACATCATCATTATGAAATAAATAAAAAAGGAACTTTCAACCTGAGGCATTTTGGGTTGATCAAAGTATCATATTTTGACTTTGCATTGCAAAAATTCCTCAAAATTAACGACCCCCTGCAGATTATTTAGATCACACTGAAACTGAATTTCTTGATGGAAGATGTCCATCAAAAACATTATCGAGCAGGGCTAGCAAAAAGGCAGCACTATGAGGTCAATCAAGTGCTTAGCAGAGCTTTTTATTATTGGGTTGGAGGTGCCGTAGAGAGCCTGGCTAACAGTGACAAAGCACTATGGAGAGTTCTTATTTTTATTACTCTTCTCTTAGCAAGCTCAGGCAGAATCATTGCAAGCTAACAAAAGGGTGTCTTAGACATATTTCTGGGCAACTTTAATGCTTATATAAACTAAGTCAGCAAGATCAGAATTTTGATTTTCCATTTTTTGCATGAATCACAACGGGAAAGAATTACTTTAAATAAGGTAATTTTAAAATATGTTAAGAATTCTTAGGTGATCAGCTTAATTTAGAGATACTTTGATTTGAAAAGACAATGAGAACTCGTGTCTATAAATGTTTATCACAGCAGCATTTAAAAGAGTAATGAATGCATGGTAGAGTCATAAACCTGTGAATATAGGTTTTTCAGAGAAATATCTTCTATGCATTCTTACTTAGCTTTCATCTAGTAATACTACACAGCTCTCTTTGCACTGATGGAGAACACATGACAGGTAAAGCATAGATGTTGGTTATTGTCAAAAGTTCATGGGCCAGTTTTGCAAAAAATAACTCATTTGCCATAACTATGGCTAAAGCCACTATCCAACCTTAACAATTATATGAGAAAAATTGCAATGATTTATTTTACAAAAATCTATGGAAAGTTTCTAAGAATTTCATTTAAGCATATTTAAAGAAAGTCTTATGAGGAAAGCTTATCCTATGAAACAAAGGTTAGGTAATTACTTCATTTTATTGAATTATTACTAAATTACATCTCACATTTTGCAAAAAAAAAGAAGAGAACAATGTACACCAAAAAAAAAAGACTGGGACCTTGTTTGTTTACTTGATCTTCAAGACTCATTCTATTGTTTACAAACCTTGGCCAAGCATACTTTATAATACATTTGTTATGCTCAGTAAACAGCATCTGTTGTTAAAAATGTCCTGAAGACTGAAATTCCAACCTTTTTTACAGAATTTGTATCAGTGGGTAGCCTTTTAATGACTATAATTTTCCAGCCTCTAATGACAGTAACTTCATTTATTAAAATTCTTTTCTAGTGTAAAGTACTTTGACTTTTTGTTGCTTTTGCATTTGAGTGTAAGGAGGTGGGAATGGCTAAATAGTCTCTAGATTGCCACAAAAGCTTGTAAAGAATTATTTATTTTGCATTAGCCTCACAAACGGTAAGGTTCTTTTTTTTTACTTATATAATTACATTTTTACGCATCATAGTTTAAATAAGCTAAATGTTAAGACAAGAACAGCATTCTTGCTGGACTGATAGTATAGCACCTCACTCCATATTCAGTCATGCCTTTCTTTTTCAATTTCCAGAAAAGAGAGGATTAGATCTGACAGATTCTACAATTTGAGTTCCCACTGAGTTTAAAAGGAATTTTATACTCACAGTCTACAGCTGAAGTCACACTTCCCTGAAGCCTGTGATCTACATAAAAGGGTGGGAAGACAATAGCAGCCACTATTTTAAAGGAAACATGGCGTACATTAAATACAGAGTATTTCAAAGTTCAAGCATTAGTCATTCACATCTCTTGCCTCTAGGTGTCCAAATGTTAGTCATCTAGTCTGTTTCTCATCTAAATTTTTTCTGTCTGGGAAAGAAAAAAAAATTCCAGAGACAGATTGACCCACTTCTAAAATGGCTTTAGAAAAGCTAGTATAGTAGTAAAGCCAGGGAGTCTAGTTCCGTGATATATTATTTTTTTAATGACAAAGCCAGCCTGCAAGGTTACTACCCTCGCATGCTTGATCCTGGTTCCACACAGTACTCAGAAAACTCTTCAATTAAGATTTTAGGGGAGGATTCCCAAGAAAGGTTTGCTTTTGTTTGTAACTTTCACCATTCCTAGTCCAGTTTACATCACACTCACTTAAACAGTTAATTCAGCTGAAGTTGTGAATCACAGTAGTGTTGTGGTTTGAACTCAACTGGCAACTAACCACCAAGCAGCCGCTCACTCACTCCCCTCTAGCTCCAGTAAAAGTAAAGCCCCATGAGTTAAGATGAGGAGAGTTTACTCGAACAAGAGAGGGAGGAAACAATAATAAAGCAAGTGATATACAGTGCACTGCTTACCATCACCACTGCCATGCCAAGCCATGCCAAGCCATGCCATGCCATGCTTAGCCGAGCTATGCTGCTGTTTGAAAAAAAAAAAGTGCCACTCCGCAGCTAGCTGCCCCTTATATATATTTGGCATGACATCAGTATGGTGTTGAATATCCCATTGGCTGACTCAGTCCAACTACCCTGGCTGTGGAAATTAACCCTATCCTAGTCAAACCCAGGATAGGTAGAAATGCTAGAACAGCCCAAGAAGTCTAAGGAACCTCTTAAGCTGTCTTTGTCACTAGATAAAACATAGAATTCAAGCATGACTTGATACACGAGAAGCCTGCAGTGCCATGGATGTCCACGCCATAGAGATTTATTTGAAAATTTTTCACTTCAAAGACTATGAAGAATCATCCACTTGTGTTTTTGGCACTATGACCATAGCTGTTGTCAATAGGCTTAATAAAGAAAGCAGAGAACACATGCAGCATACTCTAAGCAGAACTTTTGATGTTGTTATTCAATAGACTTTATTTTTCCGACTAGGTCATGTGCAATAACAGAAGAGGCTAGTAAATATGAAAGAAAAAAAAAGAGCTCTTGGGTTTTATTACACCTCTGCAATAAAACAATCTTTCATTTTTCAAAGAACATTCTGTTT
>NW_010428698.1:10126-21255 GCF_000710305.1 Buceros rhinoceros silvestris | reverse complement strand
CACTCTTTCATTTTTCAAAGACACTTCTGTTTTCACCAATGTGGCTTCTTCAAAATGTTTTTTATTACATGCTTCTATCGTAGAAGTGTGACAAACCCTAAACACATGCAATCGTATCAATGTATGTTTTGCAAATGCTTGACATTTAGTGATCTAAAAGATTTTCTGCTTTCATCCACATTACAGACTGTTCTAAAAAAAAGTTGATCAGCTGTGGCATTTGGCTCTTCATTAGGCAGTCTTTGAGTTTCTTCTGGTTAAAAATCCCACCCCCTGTCTTTTTCACAGCATCTGGTAGAATCACTCAACAATCTCTTACAGATACTTTTTTTTTTTTAATTTATCAGGTTTATTTGTATAATATGAGTCAATTAAATTTTCGTAGAGCAGATCTCCACTATTGGGATTCTCTTCTCTGAGTCTTTCAATTTCCCTATAGGGTTTTAATACCTGATGATGATTGTTTTTTGTAATTAAGATTTAAGTACCCAATCCCCCAAGACTTGTCATACAGAGAGCTGCCACTCAAGCGTTCAGCAGCCCTTTCAGACGCACCCTCTCTTTGTCACAAGCTTTTTCTAGCATCTGAGAGTTTAGAAGAAAGCTTTTTGTTGATCAGTGCTGTATTTCATCCCACATATTTTGCTAAACCACACCATACCCTAGCTCCAGCTTACTACAGACTACTAAAGGGTAAAGTGATAATGTTTCTGTTAGCAGCTGCCAACATGGGAATGAATAAGGCTTCCATTAGACTGCGTAAAATGAGAGACTGCTTTGTCAATTCCACAGCTTATTCTCGTTGTAAAAACTATAAAAAGTTCTAATAGCCTAAAAATCAAAGTTATGCATAGAGGTTTGATGCTTGCACAGGTTCATGACTTGTAAAACAAGAACCATGGGACCAAAGTCAGAATGTTTGTGTCTGGGGTTTTTTTCCACATTGTCTCAGTCAAGACACGAAGAGAGACAGGGCAGGTCTACTTTAGAGCAGCAATATGCAAAGGGAACTAGAGGTCAGTGAACCTGATACAATCCAAACACTACTGGGTATTTAGTCTGCAGGACTATTCTAGAGCTCATTGGAACTCTAGCCACAAGGAGAACAGAGGTCATCAGCAACCAGGAGTAGGAGCCTGGATTCGTCTTTCCTTCTCTGAGGTCCACAGTTGTGCCAGGAACATAAGCTATGTCTTAACTAGCTAGCAGCATGGCACAACAATGTATCACCAAGCAAAACAGGTGATGCTGAGGTCCTGGCATCCATGCTGTATACATCTTGGGAGGTTTTACTTCCAATGAACTCTAGAATATTCCTGCAGACTAAATACCCAATAGGGTTTGGATTGTATTAGATTAGATCCTGGAGTGCAACTCTAGGTTTACTTCCATCCAAAAGGAAACCAGCCATATTGTGTTTGAACCAGACCTGTGAGTGTAAGAATCTTTTCAGAAGTACACTCCTGATCAAGAGCGGAAAAAATAGATCTATATTTTTAAATATCTTAAACTTGCATCCCCACAGATGCTCTTGCTATGTCATCACTATCTGGCTTTTAAAATCCCCAAACAGAGTATTAACAAAGAATTTCAAAATAGCTAGATTGATTTAATATATCCCTTCCTGTTTTAATTTTAATTTACCGTGCCACTAATCTATCAGTCTAATCCTGCACTCATAATTATTTGTTGACTTTAGTAGAGAGAATTAATTCTTTACATCTTTCAGGCTGTTTAAATGATAATATATTTCAAATTTAAAATTACCATCAGGGTAGCAGGGCTCCAGGGGGATGCATAAAAACACCCCCTTTTGTTTGATAGAACCTTTAGACATATCACACGCTATTCATAATGAGTTGCCTTTATCCAGATTAGATTTAGAAAAACACTTTTTTTTTTTCTTGGTCACAGGTTTTGCAAGCAGAGGGTATCTAATTAGAAACAAGTTACATATTCAGCACTTAGTGTCAGTGCTTTAGTAGCAATGTGATAAAAAAAACTAAGAATAACCCAGGGGAGATCCAGAGAATCTGTGCCAACAGTGTTTGTGGCTTCACAAAGCACTGAGTCACAAACTGTCAAAGAGGAAAAAAAATGTAAGTAAGTTTGTGTATAATATATTTTGTTGAAAATATGCTAAATAGTGTAGCATATGATTTATCTTAATTGTCATTCTCTTCAATGGAGAGTGTCATTGATCTTACTTTTCTCCCCAATGCATGTAACTTGTCTTTGTTATTTCACTGTGTATTAGCTGCTGGCTTAGTCCTAAATTCAGTCCTGAGCTATTGTAAATTGTGTTTACATGTTCATTTAATGTAATGCACAAAACAGACAAATCAGAACTCTGGATAAAAGTCCTTATCTTTAAATAGATGTTGTACTCCCTCAACTATTTGCACCATGTTGTTCAGGAAACTACCCTATCTAAACCACCCAAATCAAAATGATTTCTTTCAGCCAGCCTTTATTTTACATAGGCCTGTCCAGTGAAGCAGCAAGAATGGAATTTATCTCACCATGTATGACTGGACTGTCTTCTTCTCATACGCAGCCATTACAGATTTGTAGAGTCTTTTTTCATCTGTTCTTATTATGAATGTCTATCCTAGCTAAAAGATGAACTGCACTCATTACTCTACACACAGTTATATGGAAAGCAGCTATGAGGAAAAGGAGCTCACCTGCTCATGCCTAACTGGAGATTTCTAAACACAGGACTAATGAAAACTAGCCAAAAATCTGTCTCAAGAGAAGCTGCCGTAGCAGTAAGGCTTTGAGTCACAGCAAGACCAGAGCAAACTCTTTGGTATTCTAGATGTGAATCAATGTCAGTATGATTAAAAATTCTTTGGTATTTTATTAAAAAAAAAGGAAAGAAGTTGACATTATTTTCCATAAAGGGGTAGATTTTATTAGTTTGGTGTTAGGGTTATTCTTATTGAAGAATTCAATTGATCTAGATGATGACTTGAATAGATTCAAGGCAAGTCCTAAAATCAGAAAATTTGAAAGCAATAGTGGATACGAAAAATATTAAAAAATTAAGAAAAATTTTTTTTGGTGTTAATTCATTCATGACAACATATTTTCTTTTTAATTAATTAAAACTTTATTCCTCAAATTTTTAATTACTAAATATTTTTAATTTGTCATATTTATTTATTTATCATTGATTAAAAGCATAACCTAAAATATGTATTTACATGCTTCGTATTTGTATTTGTCCATAGGTACTGTGCAAACATTCATAAGGATGGAAATTTAATATTCAGGATATCTGGCTGAGGAAAACAGCATTTTTGTGTTTCAGTATCATTTAAGATAACTTGTGCTCTTTTCAAAGGTCAAATTAATGAATAGTGCATATTTCTGAACAACAACAACAACAAAGAATATAGTAAGAAAACAAACCTTAACAGTTTAAAATAATTTACTGGTTTATACCAGATTAGAAGTATCTACTGCTTAATCCTGGATAACAATGTGTGTTTTCCCTGTTACACATTTGAAAACGAATGTAGCTCTAAACCTGTTTCAAATCACCTGGGGGTACACTTCAAGTGACGGAATGGGAAAACTGTGAATGGCAGCACACAAAACACATCCATAGACTTCTAACAGATCAAAACAAAAGCCGCTGATGTAAAATGATTTTTTTTTTTTTTTTTTTTTTTTTTTTTTTTTTTTTTTTTTTTTTTTTTTTTTTTTTGTGAAAAGCACTATTTAATGTGGATTATATGTCTTTTATCGTAAAGCCTGTATGGTTTTGACTTGTTATTTTTTCTCCCCCTTCAGATGGTCTTTATGGAAATATGGTAAGACTCTAAACTTACAATACATAAAGTTAACACTCAGTTCCTACAGCTTCATTTCCAGTCTTCTGTAGATCCAAAGAAGGGTAAAAAATAATGAAACAGGAAATACTTTTAAATTAAAACCATTGCTGTTTTGTAACTTATCTTTTCACCTCAGTGTAACTTTGCCACGTGAAACATAATAAAGATCTACAAACAAAAATTCCAACCTCATGTAACTTTGTCTTACGAGAAAATATTAAAGTTTTTCCAGATAAAATTCTCACAATGAAGGTCTTTCTCAATTGGTACTGAAGTATGTGAAAGACGAAAAACTTCACAACAGACGAAAGTACACCAAGAAATTTAATTTGCAAAATATTTAACATAAAATTAATCTAAATGTTAGAAGTGTTTAGGCAATACAACTGTCTTCAGGCAAAACATTCTGTGAGAGTTATTTATCAAATAAAAAGATTTCATCTTACCTGATTTTAAAGATTAAGAAAGGTTTAAGAGGCTGTTCTAGATCTTTAGCAGGATAAATGTTATAAATGTCTAACGATTTTTCCTTACATTTTCCTAAAAAGTCATAAGGCTGATGATAATTGAATCTAAGTATTCCACAAAGTTGATGATACTTCAAATCTAAATTTTACACATTTATGCTGAAAAAAAACCCCAAAAAACAACTCTTGAAATATTTGGGCTTCATTTTCTACCAAAAGCTGTGAAGAGTGAGATGAGGGATTGTACATGTGATGGTTTACTCCTCAGAAAGAGGAGTATTAGAAGTTTCAATCTGTTTGTCCTCTTTACTCCTTGTTACTTGTCCTTTTGGGTACCTTTAGAAATAAGACACTAGCCTGCATAGATCTTTGGCTTGAATTAATATGAACATTCATACTTCTTTATGTTCCTACCACACCTTGGATTATATCAAGGGGAACAAGGTGTTGTAGGGATAGCCAATACTTTTGGAGTAGTAAATGTAGAAGTTTGAACAAACTTTGGGTACACAAGACATTCTTCAGAAGCTTTGAAAAAGCTTTGAACACTCAAAAGCTTCTTCAGAAGCAAAACATTTCAAAATAAATATAATTCAAGAAAAACTGTTCTAAATTGAAATCAGATAAAATGGTGGTTAGTAGCTGAAGCTGAGGGGTAAATTGGGAGGGAAGGGAAGGGAAGGGAAGGGAAGGGAAGGGAAGGGAAAGTAGATGAGACTTTAATGAGCTAGGCAGACTTTATTCAGCTATTCCTTACCAATATAAACTGTAGACTCAAAAGCTTCTTCAGAAGCAAAACATTTCAAAATAAATATAATTCAAGAAAAACTGTTCTAAATTGAAATCAGATAAAATGGTGGTTAGTAGGGAAGGGAAGGGAAGGGAAGGGAAGGGAAGGGAAGGGAAGGGAAGGGAAGGGAAGGGAAGGGAAGGGAAGGGAAAGTAGATGAGACTTTAATGAGCTAGGCAGACTTTATTCAGATATTCCTTACCAATATAAACTGTAGTGTCATCTGCCCCAGATTAGGCATTTAGTTATTCTGAGATCTTTTATACGAAATTCTAGATGGCAACATGCTGACCTATGTTAGAATGAAATGAAAGTCCATTTGATTATATATACCTAATTTTTAGACTGGAAATTGAAATTACTCTTGTAAGTATGCACATTATTAGTTTTCTCAATTCTTTCCTTCACACAACAGACATAAAGTAGAACAGAGCATCAAAGAAAGATTCCCCATCCCTTTTCAGCTTTAACAGCAATAACAGTTTAACACTTTAAACAGTTTTTTAACAGTTTGGTATTCAGAAAATACACAATTTTCCAAAGCAAGTAAAAGGTGGAAAATAATGCTTTTCTTGTATCAGGGTAGTCTCTGTTCCTAATATAAAGTAACTAATGAAGAAAATATTTAGGGAAACAAGATTAAAGTTTTTGGTTTACAGAAGTTGACTGAAAACTTGAACTTTGGTATCATCTGTTCCAAGCAGCTTCTGTTTTACTGGTTCCTGGAAAATGAATACAGCTCTCTTCTGTAATTCAGGTCCCTAAGAGAGCTTTTTACTGTGACATATGTTGCGTATGCTGAAGTCTAAGCCACTGTCAAAACAGAAGAAAGTTTCAGATTTGATAGGGTTTTACAAAAGAGACATACGTAAGTAGGAGGGCCCTGGACAAGATCACCACACAGATGTTCAGCTGTTGAAGCTTCCGCTTCTAACCCTTATAAATCATTACAAAAGTCAGATATAAATTTTGCTGTCTGTAAACAGATGCTAGAGATTTTGACCTCTCATTAGAATATGGAAGAACTCTGTAAGAGCAATAATAATTCTTGTTTGTAATACTAGTTGAAAAATTATAGGCCATATTTTAATTTCAGGATATGAATATTTTTTATGTTCCTGACAACAGAAGTTTGTAAAGATAAATTGCTTCCTACATGAATAAAAAGTACTAATGCAAAGTATTTCCTTTCCTAGGCAGCACATTGGGCATCCTAGCTATCAGAAAATTGACCTAGTTGATTGTCACGGAAGTAATGTTTTTCTGACAATCCTGTTTTTTATAGAGAGACCTTGAACATTATTTGAATTATCCTTTGAGAATCTGGCTTTGATAAAATTGGCAACACGATCAAAAACTCTGTTGTGTGAAAGAATAAATGTCCTGGTTTCAAAAATTTCTCTGGTATAATGTATTATTAGTTACTAGGAATGTGAAGTTAAAAGAAAATACAGGGGAAAAAAAAAAAAGAAAATCTGAAATCTTCAATTCGCCACACTGAAAATAGTTTGAACCATATAAGTAAATTCATTTTCAGGACATTTCAGGTTTAACCTTAAAATTCCAAAAGCCTTGAAAGTCTTAGGAACAATGCAGCTGGCAGGATTTTCATTAAATATTGAGGAAAATGGTGCCAAAAAACAGTCCTGTTCTCATACTGATCTTCCCCAATTCTTTCTGTCTTTAAAACACATGTAGATGTTCAACAGTATTCACAGGAGATGGCAGCAAATTTGTTGCCTTTGAGACATGTGATGTTTGTACTTCTAAGACACCAACGAAAAAGCCAAGAAATATAAACAAGTAATTTCCCTCCCTCCCATATCCCCATGTCAGTTTAGTGAATACTTTAAGGAGAAAAGGTACTCAAGCATGATGGCAAGTGAATCAGACATTCTAAAACACTGGAGACTTGCATCTAATTTCCAAAGTTTGTCACTCAGAAACTTTAATTACAATGTTAGGAAATTAGCACTTTGCCTACTGTAACATAATTCCCCCTAGTACTGTGAAACTACATCCTGCCATTGATCTGGTCTGTACATGTAATGATGGCAGAATATGTTACCGAATAAGTGAATGTTTAATTGTTTACACAGTGAATAGCACATTTTAAATACCACAACAATATAAATAGTTATGGTAAAATTGTAGTTAGAGAATCAAAACAGGATGGACATAGTATTTCGGTAGTTTAGGTTGATACAGTTGTAACGTGCTTTTATAAGTTCTGTTATTGAGGAAAACATTACATGAACTTTAAAAATGAATTATTTTTTCAAAATTAAAATAAATATGACCAAATATCTATGACAATTTATTTCAATAAAATATTCTGTATTAATATATGAAACTAAGTTATTTCAAGCCTTCTTAATATGTTCCTAGCCTTGTGCAAACAAGTAGAACTTAAAACTATTTTTTATAAGAAGATGTTGGGTAGAGATGATCTAGGAATCTACAGAAAACAAAATGGACACATGCATTTATTAATGCTATTACTACAATTCAAAGCAAAATGATGGTATTATTTAACACTTCATACTATCTAAAATTCTGCGTTTTTTCTTTTTGGTTTTTTGTCCACTTTTCTGAAAAAAGTAATAGAAAAGCAAGAGAGACAGGACTACAGAAGAAGTATAACAAACTTGTTCACTGCAGTATTTAATAGGAAAATGACCAAACAGAAGTGGAGAGAGGGTAATGAAACCAAAAGCCATGAGAAAATGATGAAAGACATTAAATGCTCTGATGCTGTATAACGACTGTGGGGAGTCAAAGAACTTGCTGCTGGAAACACACACATCTGAGCTATAGCAACACTTCCATACTGCTGCAATCCATTTCCTTCATATTGTTTCACTCTGCATGGGAGGAACTAGTTATAACTTTTTTTTTTTAATGTTGTGTGAGGCATCACATTAAAATACAATTATGTGTTCGTGAGTTCAATTTAAAAGAAGACCTATAGTTTAATGCTGCCTGGAGCAGGCCGACAGACATGTAGGTGGAGAATATGTGGGAGGAAATAGGAGCACTGCGCAAACTAGCACTGAAAAGTATATTTGAAGTATAAGCAACATTTATTTTTGATTCAAAACAGCTCTGTTATATTTCAGGTGACAAAAAGAGACTTTCTGGGCCAAGGGTATTTCTGGGCAAACACTCTATTACAAATTTTTTCCTACATTTTGTAGTCTTTACTATTGGCTTCTTTGAATCTTTAAGATATGAATAGAGCTCTCAAGAAAAAAATACAGCAATGGATGAAAGATTCAATAGTATAATTCAGTTTTAACTTATCATATACACACCCTGTGCCTCATACTCCCTATCCGAACCCAAATATCCTTGTACTTTGTTATATTCTTCTCCTTGTTATTATTATTATTCCTATAATTATTTAGATAAAGTTTAGTGGAATTACATTTTACAGTTTTTAGAACACAGAAAACAAAAGCTTTTCCTAGGAATACCTATTGGAAAACATCAATATTGGAAAGTTCTAGTTTAACTCATAAAGTATTCCAGGTCTTTTCTTGCATCCGTTTTTGCTGAAGTTTTCCTGACGAGAAAAAGAAAGCATTTCTTCCATCTGTTCTTAAAAACTGTCTAGGTGTATTCCAAGATAAGTTACAATATGCTGCATATATATATTTATTAAACATGCAATAAACATGTATATGTAGTCATTAAACAAGAACAAATACCAGATTCTGCACCTGGAGTAGCATAATCCTGGATGTACACGTAGACTGTGAGGCAAGATGCTGGAGTGCTGCCATGTAGAAAGGGAGCTGGGAACTTTGGTTGATTGTAAACTCAATATGAGTGAACAATACACCCTGGCAGCCAAAAAGGCCAGCTGTATCCTGTGGTGCATTAAGCACAGCATAGCCAACTGGTCTTCAGAAGTGATTGTCCCACTATACTAAGCACTGATTAGACTCACCTTGAGTTGTATGTGTAGTATTGGGCTCAACAATATAATAAGGTTATGAAAATGTTAGAATGTGTCCAAAGGAGGGCAATAAAGATGGTGAAAGGACTAGAAGGCATGGCATATGAGGAGCAGCTGAGGAAACAAAGTTTGTTTAGCTTAGAGACAGGAGACTGATTGGGGACCTCACTGCTGTCAACAGCTTTCTTGTCAGGAGGAGATGGGAGGGAATTGCTCATCTATTTTCTCTGGTGTTCAGTGATGGGACACAAGGGAATAGCTTAAAGCTGTGTCAGGAGAAGTTCAGGTTACATATTCGTTCTTCACTGAAAGGGTGGGCAAGCACTGGAACAAGCTCTCCAGGGAAGTGGTCATGGCCCCAAATCTGTCAGTGTTCAAGAAGTGTTTGGACAATGCTCTTAGATACATGGTTTAACTTAGGTTGCCCTGTGTGGAGTCAGGAGTTGGACTCAATCCTTGTAGGTCGCTTCTGTCTCAGGATGTGGTATGATTCTATGAATTATTATTAGAAAGACATGTTAGGAGAAATTGATCGTTTAAATCTGATTTTGCAAAACACATCCAGTACTTATGAATGGCACTTTTCTCCTCCAATAAAGACAAAAGAAAATAGTGTAACTTAGGAAGTTGTCAGAGTGTAAACCAATTTAATTATTGTAGACCTAGATAGAGTGAAATGTATCAACAGTTAAAATGTGACATTAGATTTACTTACGTTAACATAATTCACTGATGTTGAAATTGACTGTGCAGTATTACTTTCATAGATAGGGTCCTATAAGATATGCTGTTCATCTTACAGCTAGCTATGAGCATCTATGAGTTAAATCAGTACTCACTGGGATGGCTTCAAGAATCAGAGCTGTAGGTCCAATCTCTGCCAGACTCTATAGTCATTAAGTTTTTCTTCACAGAGGAAAACCTTTCTAATGTACTGAATAGCCTCTACCCTTTCTGGATAACTTCTACCCTTCCTGGATACCTTCTACCCTTCCTGGATACACAGATCTAAAATGCCCATGAAAAATTACAAATGTGGCTGTGTAGATAGGTAGACAATATTAATTTCTGAAGTTCTTTTCTTGTTGGCAGACAGGGAAGGGGAAAATCAGTTAATAACTAATAATTAATGACGACACACGTCAAAAAACGATTTTAGCATAGGAGAAAAGTCAGTGGAAAGGGCTTTACTGAAAAGTGGCAAGGACCATTTTTCTTTTTATAAAGGAAACAGATATTCCTTAGTGAGAAAATGGAATTTAAAAATTGTACTTTCTAACCCAGAGACTAGTGCTTTGGCAATAAGACCACCTGAATAGCAAGAAATCATCTTTCAAACTGAGACATCAGCAAAAACCAGACATTAATTATCCTGATTTCACAGATGAATCTAAAAAAGGCATAAAATTTTACATAGTATTTAAAATGTCTTTTTAATTTTACCAATAGTTTTAACTTTTTTTTCCCCCGCAGCATTCAACATTCTGCCTAGAACTTATATGTAATATGTAAATATATTGTTATTAAGGAAGAAAATTCAATTTCATTAATGAGATTTTCACTTGTCAGGTCTATAGACAGAAATCAAAAATAGGTTAATATTTCCTCTTTTCTACCATTCCAGACTCCTTTCTATACTTTTAGTGACATTGTGCAAGAGAGGATTTTTTCTTGTACTGCCATGATTCCTGTAAAGTTCAACAATACATAGATTTGTTCTTGCTTACATTTAGGTTGCATTTGGTTGCTTATATTTAGTTCCAGTGAATGGAACTTCCCTCTTCTTGATTCCTTGTAAGTTAGAAAAGAGGCAAATTACTTATCACTAACATTACTCTTGGGAAGATTATTTTAACAATTCAATGATTCTACCTACCATTATTACAACTAAAGTACCTGAAAAATATGAAATAACATTGCATGAAAGTGGGGTGGTAGACTGAACAATTTTTTTTTTTTTATTCCACAATAAACAACTTCTTTAATATACTAGTGTATGTGGATGCTACTTTTTTAATATATCAGCTCAGATATTTTTCTACAGATAAAAACACGCATCTTCTCATTGT
>NW_010428698.1:0-10040 GCF_000710305.1 Buceros rhinoceros silvestris | reverse complement strand
GTAGGGAAACTCCAGAATATAAGATCATCTAGTTTATACATTTGTGTTCTTTTTTATTTCATTTATGATGGAAAAATCATATACAGCAGCAATTAGCCTGATTGATTGAAAATATTTAAGAATCTATTTATGTACATGATGATCTCTATCTAATGTACCTCCTAGCTTTGGAGTGATGCTTGGATTATTTCTGCATTGTCTAGTTAAGCTGTGCTTGCTATGATATCTGAATTAAGTAATATATTTCAAAGACATAACACAGTTGCCTGTTGATATAAGCTTTTATTCAATACCAGGGATATTCTAGATAGCAGTCAAACAATGCTCTTTACTTTCCACATTGAACACTGCATACCACCTACCTTTCGATAGAATTATTCCACATAATTGTTTCTGTCAAGAATAAATGAAGCTTTAAAAGAAGAACACAATCATTACAAGCAACAGAGCCTGAGTCATATACTGTAGTGGTCCTTTTGCTCTCCTTTTATCCAAAGTTGCTATTAATGGATTGGGAACGTGACAGAAGTTGTAAGCAATTACACAGGAAAATATCTACACAAGTAAACTACCTTGGTGCAATCTGAAATTTCTGTCTGTTGCTAGGTGAATATCCACTAAATGGTATTTCTTTCAATTTAATTTGTTCAGCATAAGTGGAAACACACTGTAGAGGCTAAGCCAGGGTAAGTTCCAGGAGTCAAGTAACATAATATTTAAGTAAATACTAGTGTTTATTTAAGGAAAAAAAAAATAAAACCCCTACCACCTTGGGTTTTTTAGACATGTTTATTTGACTTATATTTATCTGTTCTCTGTTTTCACATTCAGGAAATAAAGACTAATTTCATTTCTTTATTTAATTTTTAAAAGAGTACCTCTGCATATGAGACGACTACAAATAAAGATGAAGAAGAAAATACCACTAATTGCAGCCCCAAAAGCATCATCTCAGATCTTCACATGTTTTCTATGGCCTATAACGTGTATATATATAATTGAGATTCCAGTGTAAAAGTAGTATTTCACAGGAGCTACTAAGCACACAGCAGATGGAAATAATCTTAATAAGCAAACCTATGACAGCATATGTTAATATTCCCTTTTCTCCCTAGAATCTTCCCAGTTGTTGTCTGAGGAGACTCTTGCTTCATTAAGGCTTGTAGTCCCTTTTTCTGAGCACTGCCCCACTAGAGCCATCATCCACAGCTGGTAAAGTGTAGGCAAAACTGCCTCTCTTTTTAATTTTTTGCCTGTCCCATTGTTATTTTGTCTATTTTACTGAATTGTTTTCATAAGGCTACAGTGATATATAACTCTTTCATAATGCTGAAAAGGCCTTTCCATGAAAAGCAAACTTTCTTAAATATTTAAGTAGTACTTTTTCTGTTGTGCTGTCCAGTACCTGAAAAGGTAAGTCAGAGCTTCTAAGTACTATTTAGTCTGATTTACTGTCAAGATATGAATGGTAAGTTTCCCAGATTTTGTGGCACATTTTACAATGCTAGAATTTTCAAGGAAAAGAATTTCGTAAGTAGTATAACAAAATTTCCATATTTCAGTACTCAGCTACGTGAAGCAGTGCTAGAGAAACCTGAAGTTATTTTTATTTTGTTCAGTGCTTCACCACCCACACAGTGAGGGATTCCTTCCTTATACCTAATCTAAACCTTCCTCTTTCAGCTGGAAACCATTACCCTTCATCTTACCACTACATACCTCCGTATAAAAGTCCCTCCCCACTTTCTTACAGGCCCCATTTAGATTCTGGAGGCCACTATAAGGTGTTCCTGGAGTCTTCTCCAGCCTGAACAAACCTAAGTCTCTCAGCCTCTCTTCATAGAAGTGCTCCAGGCCCCTGATTGTCTTCATGACCCTTCTCTGGACTTGCTCCAACAGATTGTTGTTATAAGAGATGTGAAGTATCACAGGTATCTCGTTTGTACTAATACTAGGATTGAAAACTTATTACCGCTAAAAGTGTCAGTTCTGATGAAGCATTTAAAAAATTTCCTAAATCAAATTCAGAATGTCTTTACTAAGCTGTTTTGTGGTAGAGTGTACCATTGGAAATGTGATGAGTCTTCATGTAAAAATGCTGATTTGAATTAGATTTAGAATATATGTCATCCTCAATTAGCCTTCCCTTCATCAAAATGATCTCACAAACACAGAGAATGAATCTTTATTTCCTCCTTTGCACATGGGAGGTCATTTGTCAGATTTAATATACTTCTACCTATGTCTTCCTACATGCTTTGGGTTCAAGATGGATGACTATGGACTTCCTGGAAAAACAGATATCACATCAGTAAGAATTTTAATTCTATTTTTATTAAATGTTGATTATATTTCATGTTTTATTCTGTAAATTATAGAAAAACCGATGAAGCAATGGTAAAGATATTGTATGGAAATTAAAAATACAAAACACTTTTGAAAACACTTTTAACGTTTTCAGAACTAACTTTTGCACTGTAAGTTATTGCTGGTACTTAAAAATTGGCAAGACATAAATTTTGTCAAACTTGCTATCCACATTTTCTTAAAGTGGGAGATTGATAGGTCTTGTTCTGTTGTTGACTTTTAACGTCAGACCAATTATATGTTACTTAAAATACTCTGCATGTTAGAAACCACTTGACTTCTTACACTTCCAAGGAGCACTGAGGCATAAGCAAAAAAATAATTAAGAAATAAAAATGCTTTTAAAAATGTTCTTTACAAGTGCGGGAACAACAACTATTCTTAATGCTTAGTGAGATATGTCCTTCAAAGATTACGGGTAAAATAAGAACTTTTAAAAGAAAAGTTGGCTAGAGGAAGAATTTGAAAGAAGCAATGGCAGAGCAAGAAAAAAAAAAGGCAACCTAAATCAAAAGGCAAGATCCAAACTCAAAACACACTAAAGAATACCCTGTGGTTATGCAAAAGAAGAGGAATGACACAGCTAGACTTGTGTAAGAGGCTTGTACCTTGGCTAATCTGGAATGAGTGGAGATAAATTGAATTACATATGCTAATGATATGAAAATAGTTGATGTAAAGGAATGTCAGGATGGAAAAATGAGTTTACGTATATGAAGGATTTGGAGAGTTCTTTGTTTTTAACAGCAATACTAAAAAAAGTATTCTCATCAACATCAGTGTTTGTTAATACTTTCTCTCCATTCTATTCATACCTGACTGAAGAAACAGCAGACCTCTAAGATTTCCCTTTTTATGAATGTGCTTGCATAAAGCAACTGCAGCTCAGGAAAACCAAAATACATGAGCAATGGGAATCTAAAAGTTAAATGTGTCTGGACCAAAGTTTTTATTTCACTTCAGGTTATTTCTCTCATCTTGGATGACTACTACAGAACTGATATTAGAAAAGAAAACATGGATATAAAATTCACATTGAAATTACATGTGAGCTGGCTAAAATATTATTATCTAAATGCTGCATATTGTTAACTGAAAAATACATAACTTTATGTGTATATTTTTCATGAAATTCATACAAAATAAATGTACAGAAAAAGGTATTTTACATCTTTCTGCCTCCAGTTGTCACTGGTCCATTAGACCATGGTTAACATTTTGTATTTTCCTTTAACAGGTGATTTTAAGATTAGACATTTATTCATAATGAGATACTTAAATAGCCTCCAGTATCAGAATAGCAGCCCTATTCCCACAACCAATTGTACAATTCAGTATTATTATAAATGGGAAAATGTTGTTAACTAATTGTGTGATTTATTAGTGTAGATACATATAATGTAATCAGATATGCAAATATTATCATTTGTAGTGACAGTTACTTGTGAATATAATTATTTGCAGGTGTAATAATGTGACGGTTGTTTCTCACAGTGATAAGCAGAACACAAAAAATGTAGCGTATGAAAGAATGAAAATAAAATATAATTTCTCAAATTCTTTCCAAAACAATTTTAAAACTTCTGAACTTTTGATATCAGTCCAAAATCTAAACTGAATATTTGCTTTGTTCTGTTTTGCTTTTTTAGTTAGGCTTCTCCACTCGCATGGGAAAAGGAAGAAGAAACAGAAACATGTAAGTAACAGTAAGACTAAAACTAAAACCTGTCATTTGTAAATTTACTTAGAATAATATTATGATACATTATTTTGATAATATGTATCTATTAAAATTCCTAAATTTATGGAAACTACTTTTTATTGCTTTTCATCAGAATTTTTTGTGGCGGTGGAAAATTACCATGAAAACTTCTAAAAACATAGCAATTCTATAAAAATAAAGTTGGCTAGAATATTTAGTTTGCAATGGAATATTTAAGAGCAAGTTTGAATTCTGGGAGGTGAACACAGAATCTGCTTCTTTTACCAACTGCAGAAATAATATAATGAGAGAGTCTATTTCTCTCTCTCCGGTATGAACTTACCCCTTTACTATCGGTAACAGATGTACTAAAAAGGACCTTGGATTCCACTGATTGTGATAGATGATAAAGTAATTTTGATAAACAGCACATCTCCATTAATACGTAATTTTTTACTGGGTCACATCAAATCTCATTGAATTAATCTTTATAATTTCTAAACGTAATGACAAACCAGCTTTAAAAATTGGGATTTCAGTCCTCTGTTGGTGGAAATCTGCAGAATCCCATTGAAATGTGGATTTTTATAGGTCAGCTTCTTGCCTGACGTGTATAAACTGGACATGACTAAATGAACTTATGCCTCAAGTGACTCTTCTATAATGCTATGACCTGTCAGAAACAATTGCTTAGAGTGTAAGGCTGTGTTCAACAATAATGTTTCTGTAGGCACAGCAACTTTCTTCTTACTTTTGCTGGCACTGCAGGAAAGTTGTCTTCAGGAGTACTTCCAAAGGCATACGTCCCCAAGTGTTCCATATTGGTCTGTTCAGAATTTTGCAAAGCATTTTTAGGAACCTATGTTTGAGATTGTGAAAAATTCCACATTAATTGCTCATTAGTAATAAGTCCCACATGTAACTGCTAAATTGCAAGATCAGCCCTGTGAAGAATCTTTAGGTTCTGTGTAAATGGGCTTATTTTCCTGTCTTACAACTGTGCCTCGTATTTGGGGACTAAAGTGGCAACAAAAACCAGTCATTCAAGACAATATTCCATTCTTAAATTTGTGTCCCAGATTTAAATTGAGTAACTTATCCTATTTTATATGTTCTAGCAGTGATTATTCTCAGGTAACGCTTGTCTTAAAACCTTTTGTAGGAATTGATTCTTTGCTTAGTACATATTGACTCTGATATTAGAGCTACCAGCAGGAACTCATCAACAATTCTGGATTATTGTTGTATATCTGGATGGATATAATATGAACTTGAAGGTAAAGTGCTGTGCAAACTCATTGTATATATTGGGCCACATTACTAAGACAACTAATCTCAATCAAATTATTTAAAATAATCATGTGGACAAAGCAGGATTTAAAAACTATTCCTGACATTGCCTCTCTTAGTTAGGCTAAATTCCTGAACTTTATTGATGTTATTGAGATTCCTCAGTGCTGAAGCAATCACTGCTTTGAAATAAAACTGTGTACTTTCAATTTGAACAACACGATCTTCATGTGCTGAATCTCCAGCACACAGCATCTCATCAGAGAACACAGAGAAATTCTCATAAGCCGATACGTAGTTCATCTTCACTTCCTGCATTAGGGAAATTTTCTCCTCCGTTTTAGTTTATGTATAGTTCTATATTTCTACACATTTGAGAAAGGTGAGACACAGTAGCATATATTTGAGTGCATTCCTGGATAGAAGTCTGAATATACCTAATGGAGGAATGACAGTATTCACTTCAGAGGAACTGAGTATTTGAGAAGGTGAATATTGCTTTGGGTTTTTAAATCATATTGTGCTTTTATTTTTTTCCCTCCAGTTCCAAGAGGACTTCGATCACCCTGTTTTACACACCAGCTTTCTTTTTTTCTCTCCCTCTAGTGTCTCCATTTGTTCAGCAGAGTAGACAGCTGCAGTATGGAAGGTAGAGATCTCCTCTGGGGTCTGGGCTTAGTGGCAGAGAGCTCTTTCACTTCCTGTGCGCTTGCCTTTGCCACCGGATTTTTCTGATAACTACTGTGTCTTTTCCAATTTACCAGCAGACAGTAATTTTTATAGGAAGTGGCCGTGAGTGTTGGCTTTGCACTGCAAACAGAATGGACAGAACTCTGTATTCTACCATCATATTTCCAGAAACATTTGTTTAGTTCATAAATAACTTATCAAGAATGACAAATTTGAATCAGAGATTTCATGTTAAAATAGTACTGAGGTATGATTCTCTCATTCTCCAAATTCACAAGCCTTTCAGTCAGTAGAAGATCTTCAGGGTATTTTTCCTACCTTATAGATGCAATGCGTGCCACGTGGTGGTGTCTTTAATATTCCATGTCCACTGCACTGCCTGATATCACATTATGCTTTGTTAGATGGAGTATACATCAGGGAAGAAATTAGGATGAGTTCATACTGGAGAATAGCTTTACTAGGTCAGATTCTCCACTCATTTAAGTTAAAATTGTCCTCTTGCCCCTATACCAGGACTGGATGTGATTAACTCCTGGATAACTGCCATTGGGAGGAACTAGAGTGAATGAGCTGTCAAACTCTAATCACTTTTCAAAGAAAAAAAAGGAAAACATTTTAGAAACGCATTTATTTAAATCATAGTAGTAAAAAATTCCCCTAAGCTTTTAACTGAATAAATATTTTCATATTTGTTTAAAAATTAAGAACAATGCATTTACAAGCCAGGATATATTTTCTCTATTTTCTGAAATGAATTAAATACTGCAAACTTCAAGCTTTTACAACATCTAATAAATAAAAGTCTCTACCCAGACATTTTACTGCTGCTTTATCTCCTTACATTTTTACCTGTTACTTGGTATAATTTCATCAAATCTGTAATGATAAGGTTGAAAAAATAACCTTTATGATACAAGATGGATTCTAATTCTCAAAAATCTCTGGTGATAGCACAGTTGTATTGACATTTATACTGACTCCATTTATGACAGACTGAAGGTGATGAACGGGCCCATGCAAGAGGTCACCTTGTGTCAAAGCTGGTATACAGTCTGTCAAACATGGTGAATATAAAGCTGCTAATGAGGAATTAACTAGATAGAATGTGGCCATTTTACTGTTTTCATGCAATCCAAACCTGTTAAACAATGCTAATCAGGTGTTTATTAAGTGAAACCATTATGCCGAAGTTACTGCAGACCCTACCATATGTCAAAGAGGTTGTAAAGTATTATTCATCAGATTTAAAGCTGATTAATGAGTCATTTAATAGTGAACCTTACTTTTCTTAGCCTCCAGCTAAGCATATGTACCAAGGTTAAACTAACACATACATGGATTTAAAAGTAGAGTTTCTCTTATAAAGAAAGATAATCATTAACTGTTCCATGAAATTTCTAATAGTTGAAAAGCTTTCAGGAAGAGGAAGCTTATTTTCTTTAATTTTCAGATAAAATTTAACAAAAGAATGCTATAGTAATGCAAAAAGAACAAGACAACTTGGAGACTATATGCATTTTCAGGCAGAGGACTAAAATTTTCAAATACTGAACATGAGAAGTACCAGCTTTACTGGTCACATTCATTTCACTATCTTTCCTATAATGGTTATTTACATATTATTGCAGCAAAACGAACACTGCAGAACCATCTTGACTATAGTGAAACCAAAAAGCTGGTGAAATATTAGGCAGAACTGAAACATGGCTATCTTCTCTGCCCATGTCAGGGAGCAATAAAAATAGAACTTTACAGAATCACAGAATTATTTTGGTTGAAAAAGACCTTTAAGACCATCAAATCCAATAATTAACCCAGCACTGCCAGGTTACCACTAAACCATGTCACAAAGCACCACTTCAACATCAACACATCCTTTAAATACTTCCAGGAGTGGGGACTCCACCACTTCCATGGGCAGCCTCTTCCAATGCTCCACAACCCTTCTGGTGAAGAAATTTTTCCTAATACCCAACCTGAACCTCCCCTGGCACAACTTGAGGCCATTTCCTCTCATCCAATCACTTATAACTTGGGAGAACAGACTGACCCTCACCTCACTGCAACCTCCTTTCAGGTAGTTGTAGAGAGTGATGAGGTCACCCCTGAATCTCCTTTTCTCCAGGCAAAACAAACCCAGTTCCCTCAACCACTCCTCATCAGACTTGTGCTCTAGGCCCCACATCAGCTTCGTTGCCTTTCCCTAGACACACTCCAGCATCTCAATGTCCTCCTTGTGGTGAGTGGCCCAAAACTGGACACTCTATTCACCATGCAGCGTCATCAGTGCCAAGTACAGGGGGACAATCACTTCGCTACTCCTGCTGGCCACACTATTTCTGATATAAGCCAGAATGCTGTTGGTCTTTCTGAACATCTGGGGACAGTGCGGGCTCATATTCTGACAACCCATATCCCCAGGTTCTTTTCTACTGTGCACCTTTCCATCCAATTTTACCCAAGCCTGTAGAGTTACATTGGTAGTTTTGAGATATTTGTATTGATATTTAGGTAATTATAAATGTTAATGTTGTAATGAACACTGAAATTCTGAAGAGAAAACTAAAATATGTGTTATGAACAACAGCAGGGTTCATATCTGGAGATAATAGCCAACATTTCTTCAGTAAATAATCACTGAAGCAACAGACACTAGTGCTATTTTAAACTGACTTTTAAAAGTAGGGAGGACATCACAGAGAAACTAGCCATAAAATCTAGTATTCGTACTTAACCACGTATTAGTTTTGCTTAAATTAGAAGGCTGAATTAATGCAGAGCTATAATTAACATTCTACTATTAATTATTTGTTCTATAATTAATATTCTAAGAAAATGAAAAATAGAGAAACTTCGAGGACTATAAATCAGCTAGACAAAACAGCAAAACAAAGTTGGAGATGGCTCCAAACCAAATGAGAAAAAGATTGCAATGAAGGCTTTTAGATACAACTGGATGATAAACCAACTATAAAAGGAAATTTTTAGGCTCTCTGGACAGCTTACAAAGAACAGAAACCAGAACTAATTACAAAGAATTAAACTTTTTAGCCATCAAGACTTACAAGAATGAAAATAACTGCTAAACTGAATCAAACCTTTGAAAAAAACCCAAACCAACATTGTATCACAAAACACAAAAAGTCAAAACAACATGATCACTTTGCAGAGAATGAGTTAGAACTTGGAGTATGGTGCAAAGGCAAATGTATTTCCTCAGCTTACAGAAATGGCAGTGATATGCAATCCGATCATGTTGAAGGTGGGTATATAACTGTGCCAAATCTACCTGGACACATTCCAGCCCAGTAAATGTCCCCGTGAGGCTCTGTCACACTTTCAAGCCAGAAGCACTACAGGAGTCAGCACAGTATTTGAAACCACAGCAAATCCTTCTGGTGATTAGACAGAGCAAGTTTTTAAAGTACCAGGCTGCAGACAGGCTGACATGTACTTTGACAGACATTTTATCGGAATATAAACTAAGAGTTTCCTAATGAAATGTGCTAATGGTGTAAAGCTGGGAAATATTGCTGATATAGGGTCAGAATACGATGTGCCCCCACATAAAGGGCCCACTCTAGAGCATTTCCTGAAGAACTGCAGCCAGTGGGAAGGACCCACACTGCAGAATTTCATGGAGAACTCTCTCCTCTGGGAAGAAACCCACACTAGAGCAGAGGAAGAGAGTGAGAAGGAAGGATCTGCAGAAACAATATGCAATGAACTGAGCACAACCTCATTTCCTGTTCTCCTGTGCAGCTTAGAGTGGGAAGGAGACAGAGAAACCAGGAGTTAAGTTCAGCCAGGGAAGAATGGAGGGATGGGAGGAGTGTATTTTAAGATTTAGGTTTATTTCTCATTATCCTACGCTGATTTGATTTGCAATAAATTAATTTTCCTGAATCGCACCTGTTTTGCCTATTGCAGTAATTGCAGAGTGATTTTTCCCTGTCTTTATCTCGACCCATGAGCCTTTCATTATATT
>NW_010428697.1:24173-24586 GCF_000710305.1 Buceros rhinoceros silvestris | reverse complement strand
GGTGATGATGGTGGTGGTGAGACCGCTTGTGCACAGGAGTGTGTTTTGCCCTCCATGCCATCATCCACCGATGCACCCGGTGGAGCTGGCAGGGAGGGAGCAAGAAGAGTATTGCCCCTCACCTCCACAGGGCGGGAGCCTGGGAGGATTTTTCTCACTGTCTCCTTCTCCCACCTGCAGATAAAGCGACAAACCCCCTGAACAAGGACCTGGACTGGGATGGTATCAATGCTTTCTGTGAGCAGCTTAATAAGGAGCTAGAGGGGTAAGTGCTTCGTCCTTTCCCCAGGCTGCTCCAGGTCACGAGTTTGGGATATGATTCCCTGCGTGGTAAAACTGAGTGGGGTTGTCCCGAGAGCTGAAGAGGCATGAAGCCCCTCACAGTGGGGGGGGGGGGGGGTCATGCCCACAAC
>NW_010428697.1:16132-24061 GCF_000710305.1 Buceros rhinoceros silvestris | reverse complement strand
TAGTCCACTAAAGGAACCTTCTCCCACGGTTTTGAGGTGTCTTGGTACCTTATCAGCGCCTTAAACCTGCAACATGCTTTTCAACCCTGGATTCACAGATAGAAACACAGGTACCAGGCTTTTCATCAATAACCAGTTAGCTTCTTTTCTTCCCCGCACTCCTTCCAGCCCTCCGCTTGCTACCCGACTTCTTGCTCACAAGATCCAGTCTCCGCAGGAATGGGAAGCTGTCCAGGCCCTCACGGTAAGGGCATCAGCAGGCTGGTAGAACTAGATGGGGGGTCAGGGCAGAGAGCTGCTCCAGTTTGACTGGAGGAACACAGGGTGCTTTGTATTCCCACTGAGAAAGCCCTGGAGCACCTGGGCCCTTTGTGAGAGGGGCTGGAGGTGGTTCCATAAGAGAGAAGGGGTGACTGGTAGGAAAGTTTTTGTTTCTAGGAAGGCTCATATCCAATTGAACTTGACAGGAAGCTTTTTGGTTTTTGTTGTGGTGGACTTGGCAGTATTAGGTTAACATTTGGACTCAATAATCTTAAAGGTCTTTTCCAAACTAAATGATTCTACAACTCTTAGTTGTTGTGTATCCACGCTGTGAAACCCTGGTGTTTGGGGACCCTCTAAGGGGATCCCCTCCCATGGGCTGTTGAGCCACCTCTGCAAAGACTGACCCCAAAGAGGAAAATCTTCTTGCTTCCCTGTGGGAGGGTGTTTGGCCACATGAAGGAGAAAGGGGGTGTCTGGCTGTGCTGCTGTGAGGATAGCCATTGGCTCTGTACTTGGCGAGGGGGGAGCAGGAGTGAGCTGGCACATGAACCTGCTGCTGACGCCATGGCTGGGGCTCACCCGGCCCCTTTCCCCAGGTGCTGGAGTCCTGCATGAAGAGCTGTGGCAAACGCTTCCACGATGAGGTGGGCAAGTTCCGCTTCCTCAATGAGCTCATCAAAGTGGTGTCACCCAAGGTGGGTCTTAGGGCACTGTGCTGGAGGGGTTGGAGCCTGGTGGTAGGAGGGCTTTGGGAAGAAGTAGTGGCTGAGCAGAAAGGTCAGACACCTGCTGAGATGTGGGGGGAAACAGGACAGTGACAGTGGAGATTTAGTCCTTGCTCCTTGGTGAGTTTTCTAGTGGGAAGGTGAGTTTTCATCCCTTTGCTCCAGGCTGATTCTTGATGCAGGAAGCTGAGGGCCATCTAGACATGATGTAACCAGCTCTTGTGAGACTACATATGCGTGCCTGGAGTCACCTTCCCTGCACTGCCGTTGGGCTCTGTTTGTGCTGCATGTGCTCAGGAACCTCCCCCAGCTTTGACATTGTGACCCTGTCTCTCTGGGGTGCCCCAGACTGATTGAGACACTCGGAGGGCAAGCCCAGGCCTAGTCAGTGGTGCTCTGGCAAGTCCATCTGAAGCACCTAGGTATTACCCCCTCCTCTGCTGATGCTGCTGTTCCTGCAGCAGAACAAGGTGTGTGTGCCCTCCTATTCAGTCAAGACAGTTAACACCAGCAAGTGTGGGGTTAAGGAAACACAGACTAAATGTGACTAAGGAAAACCACCTTCTGCCAGTCACAGCTTGTGATGTGTGGTGATGAATAGCCAGGAACAGTGACAACAGCACCCTGAACTCCTCTTGCTAGGTGCCCTAGAGAATGTGCTCTGCCTTAAGCCACTGGCCTCTGCTGCACGTACACTGTACCACCAGACCCACGGGAGAAGGGTGAACGAGGATTGCACAGCAGGGGGAGAGCGGTGACCTATGGACATGCTCGCCACTGAGTGATGGTCATCTGGGGCTCACTTGGCTCTAAAGGTTGCCCGGCACCTTGTGCTGGAGAGTGCCCCTGAGAGAGGGCTGGGAACTGTTGCCCACAGTCCTTCCCCTCCCAGCCCTGCTGTCACCGAGCTGAGCAGCTTCTGTCAGCAGTACCCTTTCCCTCACCAGGTGATAGAGACTTGCCTGAGACTTCCCACCTGTCCCTGTGTGTTGCTGAGGGGCTGCTGGTGCAGCGTATCTCTCTCCTCTTGTGTTTCCTGTGGTGGAAACCAAGCACAACATAGGACGTGTTGCAAAGACCTCGTGAGCTTTCCTGCTTGCTTCCTCTTTCCTTCTCCTTGTGCCGTTGGGAACGGTCTCACTTCTCCTGGGGGAGGGGAAGAGAGGAACAGGCCAAGCTTGCAACGGCTCAGATCAGCTTCAAGCCACCTCTTTTCTCTTCCTCTAGTATCTTGGCAGCCGCACATCAGAAAAAGTTAAGTCGAAGATCCTGGAGCTGATGTACAGCTGGACTTTAGGGCTGCCTCACGAGGTGAAGATCTCCGAAGCCTACCAGATGCTGAAGAAACAAGGTGAGAGGCAGTGGTCTGGAAGGGGAAGGGTGTTTGTCCTCCCTCTTCTTTTGACTGGGCATCTGAAGCAGACTCTCCATTTCCTGTGCCCAGACCCAGCACTTGCACCAACC
Organism: Buceros rhinoceros silvestris; assembly: GCF_000710305.1. Taxonomy (NCBI): domain Eukaryota; kingdom Metazoa; phylum Chordata; class Aves; order Bucerotiformes; family Bucerotidae; genus Buceros; species Buceros rhinoceros. Next base: position 21,608 of record NW_010428697.1, on the reverse strand, counting down.
TGTCTCAGCACCAGGGGCAGGTGCCTTGCCGTTCCTATTTGAGCAGAGGGATTTGCTGGTGGTCTGAGTTGTTTGGGTGGGTTGGAGGGGACATCTGCTTGCTCCTGCTGGCAAGGTCTGGGGCTGAAGGGCTGTGAGTGCTTTGGCAGGTGATGCTGAGGTTTTTTAAGACAGGATATTTATGGGGGGTGGAGGGCAGTTTTTCCAGGAAAACACAATCCTGGGTAGTGGGCAGTGGGAGCAAACCCCCACACCCTCAGTCCCAGCTGGGTTTGGTGGGCCATTAGGGAGGAGGAGACCTATGTGGCAGTGCCATCCCCCAGTGGGTGAGTCCTGCTGACCTCTCCATTGGTGTCTACTGCAGGGATTGTGAAGTGCGACCCAAAACTGCCTGATGATGCTCCTTTTCCACCACCTCCCCCTCGGCCCAAGAACATCATCTTTGATGATGAAGAGAAATCCAAGGTAAAGGCTGTATGCAAGGAGAGGGACAGCAGGCAACATCTTCCCTGCTCCAGGATCTCCTGCCCCCTGAGGTGGAGAACCAGAAAGAGTCAAGACCCCTGCTCCACATGCTGTCCTTCAGAAAGAAAATGCATCACAGGAGTGCTGAGAGCCTGCTCCAAAATCATGACAAGGGAAGCAGCCAGAGGTGGGGCGTGTGGGTCTGTTTGACCTTTGGAGCGCTTAGCTGCAGGATGGTGCGAAGGGTGAAGTGCTGACATTAGCCCAGGAGGTTCTGGGAGGTTTGCTGCTGTGCACTCTCCAGGCTTCTGAGTTATCTGGCCGTGAGGTCCAAAGCTCAGCCCCAGATTCTGCTGCTGTTACCTCTTTCCCAGCACTGCAATCCACTTATTGCCCAACTACTTAAACCTTCCTGGGCCCATCCTATATTGCTTTTCCATCAGAACTGTGTCACCACTCAGACAAACTTCTGCCCTATCAGTGCTGATACGTTTAAGCGCGTATTAGTCTCCTCTGGATCTAGTTCTGCAGCAGAGGTGTGATGCCAGTTTGGTGCAGGGGATATATTTTGCTTCTGTGGGTCACAGTGTGCAAATGAGGATTTGTAGGTAGCCAGTGGGACTGTTCAGTGACTACAGAGAGGGAGAGAAAGGGAGTTCTCCCTCTTCACCAGTCGCACGTGTGAAGAGGCCTGAGCAGGAGTCCATTGCAATCCCACGGCAATTCTGCATAAATGAGGCTTCCTCTCTTTCAGTACCAGTGCTCCTGTGCTCCAGGGTCTCCACGGTGTGTAACGGGCAGCAGGGAGCAGGTTTTGAATGCAGGGAGTGTTCAGGGAAAGACCTATCTTACATAACCAGAACCACAGCCGGAATAGGAAGACCAGTGCTGCTACTTCTCTCCTTGGTCTCTGCTATCCCACAAGCTCTCGTGGCTGGGCTTTCCAACGGCTGGCATTGTCTGCTGCCTCTGCCACATGCTGGTTTGGGGCAGGGTTAACTCTGCTGGCTCTAGTGTTGCAAGAGTGACTCTGGCTGCCACCCCTCAGCTTGATCTCAGAGGTACCTTCTCTTTTGCAGATACTGGCTCGTCTCCTGAAAAGTTCCCATCCTGAGGACCTCCGAGCTGCCAACAAGCTCATCAAGGAGATGGTTCAGGAGGTGCGGCTGCGGAAAAAGGGAGCTGGGAGATCATTGTCTGGGTGGCAATAGTTGGCACCAAGGGAGCAGTTTGCCTCTATCCTCATGCAGACATGGAGCTTCTGCCCAAAATTTTGCTGCAGCAACTGCTACAGAGTGTTTGCATGATTTCTCCCCTGCTTTGGCTACTTGGAGGAATGGCTCTTGGTGCTTTCTGTGGCCCAAGCCATGCCACAGCACTAGATCTGCAGCAATTTCACCCCTGTTTGGCAAGTGCCAGCCCAGAGGTGATCTGGAGTTTTTACTGGAGTGGGAACTGTTCTGAGGGCTGTGTTGCTGTGCCTTAGACCAGGAAGCTGGTGTGTTGGGTGGCCCAGCTTTCCACCTCTCCAAGCTGCAGACAAGAGCAAGGACATCCTTCCCTGTATGCTTCCTCTCCAGGACCAGAAGCGCATGGAGAAGATCTCCAAGAGGGTGAACACCATTGAGGAGGTGAACAACAACGTGAGGCTGCTGACAGAGATGGTGACAAACTACAGCAAGGGGGAGACAACGGAAAGCAATGAGGACCTAATGAAGGTGAGGAAAGGCCATCCCAGCATCCTCCCTGGGCGTAGCAGAGATGGGTGACCCTTATCCTCCCAAGTTTCTCCTGCCTGTTTTGTACCACCAGGTGAGCATCCTGCTGCTCGCCTCAGCACTCCTTTCTCCTCTTCCCCAGGAGCTGTATCAGCGCTGCGAGCGCATGAGGCCCATGCTTTTCCGGCTCGCCAGTGACACAGAAGACAATGATGAAGCTCTGGGTAAGTGTGTCTGGCCTTTCTCCTTCTGTCCCCTTCTCCCTTCATGTTCTTTCAGGAGCCAGTGCTTGGCCTGCTCATGGCATGATATCTGTCAGCAGCCCGCTGTTCTGTTTGGGGTGGCTGCTCGCTGCAGGTTAGATAGCTTGTGGCTTGGCACTAAGCAGGAGCATCAATCAGCAGTGTTACAGGCTTCCGCAACTTCACCATAGGAATGATGCTTGAGCTTGTCCTGCTGAGGCTGCCGTGGAGGTGTCAGCGTACCCTGGTGCAGTCTGCAGCGACAGCATCAAAAATGCTATCTGCGGGGGTCTGCTGTCAGCTCCTTGGGCCTTGCTTTGAAGCAATAGACAGTAGGAGCAAGCAGATGTCCCCTCCAACCCACCCAAGCAACTCAGACCGCCAATAGACAATCACTCTCTTTGTTTCTTCACAATCTTCAAACTTACCGCCCACCTATTTCCTTTCAGCGGAGATTCTGCAGGCCAATGACAATCTGACACAGGTGATCAATCTCTACAAGCAGCTTGTTCGGGGAGAAGAGATCAATGGGGAGACAGTGGCCGGTCCCCTTCGAGGTAAGGAGACTTGGGGAACAAGGACAGGAGAGTCAAGCAGGGGCACGCTGTTGCTGGTTTCCTGTAGTGTAAGAAAAGGCTGAAAGAAGTGGAAAGGTGAAACCTGCAGGAGGTCAATATGAGGCTGGTGAGATGAGGAAATGACTTGTGGAGATGACTGATGTATGAAGAGAGGGAATTGGAAGGGAGAACAGTGGGGGAGTTCCCTCTCCCAGGTGTGAGGAAGGATGGGAACTGGCCTCAGCACTGGATAAGGTTTCTGTCTCTCAGCTTGTTCCTTCTTTGCAGGCAGCACCTCAGCACTTCTAGATCTGTCAGGCCTGGATCTTCCAGCAACAGGCCCTTCCTACCCAGCCTTGCCCACCCTTTCAGGTGGCTCAGCAGTCCCTGTGCCTGACCAAGCTGGCTCTGTCTCCTTGCTGGATGATGAACTCATGTCTTTAGGTGAGAAATCTAGAGCAACAGCTCTTTATTCTCTCCTTGGCTCCGGACAGTCTGCATGGATGGTTCTACTTGCAGCAGGAACATGAATAAGGGAGAGGTGAATAATGAAAGACCAAAAGGTGTCCTTCACTTAATGTGAGGGAAAAGGAGGGAAAGACCCTGCTATGATTCCAAACTTCAGTCCAGTGGTGTTTTCCTGGCTAGTCAGAGAGAGCCTGCAGGGTTTTGCCTTCTGATTTGCTTTGGGAAAACTGACCTGGCAGGTAAATCAAGAGTGATGCAATGGCCATCTGCAGATGGGATCACAAGGCTGGATCACCCCAGCAACTCATGTTTGCTCCTTGCAGTTGAAGTCACAAGCTGACAACAGATGCATGGGACTTCCAGAACTGTTCACATGGAAATCTTGTGACGTGCCAGTCCTAGAAGGCTCTAGAGTCCTGCTTTTCCCAACAAAGTGTCTGTTTCCTGAGATAGGTGCTTTGAGTACCACAGCATGAAGTAGACAATGTGGTCAGTCAGGCTTGTCAGCCCATTTGTATTGACTTCTCTGACAATTGCAGTGAGAACTGGACTGTAAATGAGGATCTCTGGGCAGAAAAAAACACTGTCACCCTCCCAGCCCTCCCCTATGCAAAGGTGGAGGCCGGAGATGGAAACCACATTGGTGATTCTGCCCTGCTGCTGCTTCTGCCCTGGTGTCTTATTCAGGCCCTTTTTAATGTTCTTGCCCACTTGGTAGCTAAGCTTCATGTTTGCTTTTACCCTCGGCAGGCCTGAATGACCCAGTACCACATCCCGCCCAGGCTGGTGACAGCAGTGGCTGGAACAGCTTCCAGGTAACGTGCTGGGAGCCAGGGCAGAGGGTGGTGAAAGCAACAGATGGAATAGGTAGGGAAACATCCCAAATCTGATGGTTGGTGCTGATACGCAGCCCTGCTTGAGGGGGCTCTCCTGTGCGCTCTTTTTACAGTCGTCGGATAGGAACGAGCTCAGTATCGCCCCTATCACAGCAACGCCACCAGTCAAAGCAGATGCTGGCACATCCTCTCCCAAACCTTCTCCTTTCACCAGTGGCCTGGATGACCTGGACCTCCTGGGCAAGACACTGCTGCAACAGTCCTTGCCGCCAGAGTCTCAACAAGTGCGATGGTAAGTAGAGGTAGTGCAATCTCGCATCTTTCCCCATGGTTTCCATGTCAGGGATGCTGGACATGACATTTCAGTGCCTCGTTCTACTCCTTGCTCGCTCTCTCTCTCCCTGCAGGGAGAAGCAGCAGCCACCACCCCGGCTCACCCTGAGGGATCTCCAGAACAGGAGCAGCTCTGGCACCACGGCCCACAATCCCAGCACTCTGCCAGTGGTCCAGAGTGTTTCCGCTAACCCCACGCTGCCCCTGACCTCAGAGCTGCCTGTCCCTGCTACGCTTCCAAAAGCTGCTACCACACCAGCAGGAAGTACCACGGTCCCACCACGGCCTCCTGCCACCACGCTGCCCCAGGAGATCTCGCTGGCCAACATCACTGTGCCTCTGGAGTCAATCAAACCCAGTGAGCTGGGGTGAAAGAGGGGGGCAAGCTTGGGGGGAACAAACTGTGCTCACGTGGAAGGGAAGAATGTGAGGAAACTTCTTGCTTGTTGGGTTTTGTGGAGGTTGAGGAGGAGAGGTATCTTCATCACTTGTATGGAGTTTGGACGATGGGGAAAGGTTGCTACCGGACCAGTTCCCTCCTGGCTGATTGATGCCTGTCCCTGCCTTCCCCTCAGGCAGCATCCTCCCTGTGACAGTGTACGATCAGCATGGCTTCCGTGTCCTCTTCCACTTTGCTAAGGATGCCCTGCCTGAGAGGCCCGATGTGCTTGTGGTGGTGATTTCTATGCTTAGCACAGCCCCGCAGCCCATCCGCAACATTGTCTTTCAGTCTGCCGTCCCGAAGGTAAGGCTGAGGTCCCCAGACTGGACCGCAGGGTGATGCTACTTCTGTGAGAAAAGCTGGGTGGGCGGAGGGAGCCCCTGTGGGGCGAGCTGCGTTCCCTTCAGATCCGCCG
>NW_010428697.1:14331-16040 GCF_000710305.1 Buceros rhinoceros silvestris | reverse complement strand
GCAATATGAGTTTCTCTTTGACTGGACAGGGGAAGCTCCCCAAATGCAGTAGCAGGGCCTCTGGCTGCCAAGTCCCTCTCAGGAATGTGGGATGCTCTTCTCTCTCCCTAGGTGATGAAAGTGAAGCTACAGCCTCCCTCAGGCACGGAGTTGCCAGCGTTCAACCCCATTGTCCACCCCAGTGCCATCACACAAGTCCTGCTGCTCGCTAACCCACAGAAGGTAACAGCACTGACCCTGGGGCATGAGCAGAGGCTGCCTGGGCAAAGCCTGATTACCCTCTTCCTATTCCCTCTGCTCTCTGCAGTTTCTGAGAGAGCTGAATGGTTTGTACCTAGGACTTTCCCCCCCTCCTCCCTTCTGACTGCTTATCCTTTCTCCCCCATCTCCAGGAGAAAGTGAGGCTACGGTACAAGCTGACCTTCACCATGGGAGAGCAAACCTACAATGAAATGGGGGATGTGGACCAGTTCCCCCCGCCGGAGTCCTGGGGAAACCTCTAGGGCTGCACGTTACAGGCACTACACTGCAGAGTCCTTGGGAAGCCAGCCCTGCGGGGCTGGGGCAGCCTGAGGAGATGGGGAGGGCGGGAGGGGGGCTGCTGCTCAAGCTCTAATCTCCAGATGGCCAGGCAGGGGCCAAGGGGAGCATGCCTGGAAGAGGAGAGCAGAGATGCCAGGAGAGGTGGGGGGGTGGGAAGGGGGGCTGCTGCTCAAGCTCTAATCTCCAGATGGCCAGGCAGGGGCCAAGGGGAGCATGCCTGGAAGAGGAGAGCAGAGATGCCAGGAGATGTTCATCCCACAAGACTAGGAGTGGAGTGGAGAGCTTTGTGTGGGTGAACAGTTGGCTTCCCTGCTCTTCTGAAGGCGTTGCTCCCTCCCCAGTCTGTCCAGCTTCTCTTCTAACCCTGCTTTCCTCCTAGGTGCAGTGGGGAACAAGGAGGGGAAGTTTTAATGGCCTCAGACTGGGTCAGGGCCTAGCAAAGGAAGATCCTTTTCCTTGTCTGTCTCTTTCATTCTTCCCAGACCTTCAGCTGCTTCTTGCTCTGCAGTCCTCCCCCTCTTGTACCCCTTGCCTCCTCCTTGGAACTGGGCCCCATTTGGTTCCCTATCTGATGGGATCGCATTGAAGCTGGTGCAGAACAACGCTGGGCAGAAACTGGGTGTCTTTCCAATGCCAGAGACCAGGCAGCAGCCCTTGCTTCGGGGACAACTGGGGGCAGAGATCTTCTGTTTTCCCCTCCTTCCAGCTGCCTGCGGAGCTGTTGGTGGGAGGTTGGCCCTGAGGTGGGAGCCCAGAAGCTGGGAAGGTCTCGCTCTGTGCCTTCGTGTCCCCTTCAGCTGGAGCTCCAGGGCACTGAACCCCTGCACAGAGAAAGCCCATACCCTTCCTGAGTGCTTTATCTAATGCAGGGAGCTTTGGGGCCTGCTGCCATCCTGTGTGGCAGCTCCTGAGTGGGGCATGCTGGCGTCGGGGGGGGTGCGGGATGAGTCTCTCCGTGGCCTCCTACCAGTCAGGGAGAGGAAGCAGCACATGGTCTTCCTGCCCCCTGGCTGGGCTGGAGAGCTTGGTGGGGCAGGGAGCCTTCTCACCTCCTGAAACTCTTTTCAAGGTGGGGTAGGTGAAGGGAGCTGGGGAGAGACGGGAGCCAGCCCAGCACCAGGGGGCACCACTAAGCTCTGCACTGGGAGTCCAGCTCTGCACTGGGC
>NW_010428697.1:12183-14295 GCF_000710305.1 Buceros rhinoceros silvestris | reverse complement strand
GTGCACCTTTGCCCGCAGCCGGGGCAGGCCTGGCTCCCTGCAGAGGGGAGGGGGCTCACCCTAGCTGCCTGATCACTGTGACACAAGTGGGGATCTGCAGGCATGGAGGAGACCGGGGGTGGCACATCCCAAGCAATCCCCATCCCTATGGGACTTGAGACACAGGAACAGCTGCTCATCCCTAAGCTGTTTTTAAGAGGGCCTGATTGTAACAGCAGGGCCAAGCTGCACGGTGCGTCAGCTTGCCAGAGGTAGAAGGAGGCCTGTGCAAGATGGTAGTGATCAGGGTGCCTTGCACTCTTGGCTTGGGGGCAGCAAAGGCAAGGTCTCTTGGAGCTGGGCAGGGCGAGTGGTAGAGGAGAGGGGGAAGCAAGGTCTTTATGCTGGGGTTTTGCTGTGTCTTACTTCCCTTCCTGGTCTCTTTTCAGGGTTTTGTATGGGTTTTTTCCTTGCAGATCTTGTTTGGTTCTTGAACAGACTTGTATATATTTTCAGTGCAAAATTCTGTAAATGGAAGAAAACAAACAAAAAAGATTTAAAATGAAACGCCCGGCGCGAAGAACCTGCTGTATTTATGGGAAATAAAGAGTTCTTTCCTGATCCTGTCCCTCTGCCTTTTGACCCAAGAAATGTATTGTCCCCTCACCTTCCCTGACTGTGGAGGACCCGTTTCCATCCTGCAACATGGAAACGCTGCCCCTGCAATCATGCAATTCATCCCTCAGTCACCCGGGGCTTGCCACGATGATTTCCCCACTCCCATGAGTAGGGAGAGGTCTTGGTGGAAGTCCCCCAGCCGCTCTCAATTCCTGTTTGAGAGCAAAGTCATGTCCAGCCTGTGAGCTGGGTGCTGCCTGCTTCCCTCCCTCCCTCCCCAGGGAGAGGCAGGGGTTAGTACCCCCCAGCCTAGGGGGAGCAGAGCTTAGGCTCCCTCCATGCGGCTGTTTGCAGCTTCGCTGCTGCCTGTAGCAGCACTTTGTCTTCCTGCCTGGGGCTGCCTCTCGGAAGCAGCTTGTGGGACAGTGTTACTGCAGGTGTGCAAAGAGGGGGACCTGTGCTGGCATCAGGTCTCTGACATTGCACGCAAAGAAACAGGCTACAGCTTGGCCACCACCTGATGCAGCCAGCAAGGGTCTGTGGGACCTTTTCTGCACCTTTGCAATAGGTGCTTGAAGCCCTTGCCTGCTCTCAGTGACCGCAGTGCCCATTAGGAGCACCCCCAGGGCTCGTGGCTCTGGCAGCAGATGTGCTTGCCCTCAGGTTGAGAGCAACCCGCGGTTCCGGGCAGGGAGAGCAGCGCTCCCTCACCCTGTTCCTGCTTGAAAACAGCTGCCAGCACCACTTTGCTATGTGCTCACCAGAGACTCGCCTCCTGCCGAAGGTCGGAGCCCAGCAGCCCCCAAATTATTGCTCCCCGGGCTTCAGGGCACAGGTGGAGTGGCACTTCCGTTTGTTCTTCCTTTGCTGCTTGTCTCATCTGCCCACAAGCTGACCACTTCCCTTCTCGGCTTGGGTGCTAGCTCCTTTGCCAGCCACACAACCTGGCTGGCAGCAGCCTCTGCTCACTCTTAGTCTATAAGGAGGAAAGTCCCAGCTGCAAGTAGCCAGAGATAAGGCGAGGTTTAAACCTTATTCAGCCAAAAACAAAGGTGCTGGTGCAGCATGGAGGGGGGGGGTTGCTTTTAGACTGGGAATAAAAAAGAAAAAAAGCTGAGCCGTGGTGCAGCTCTGCAGAGAGCAGGCAGCACCCTAGCCTGGGAACCGGGAGTTTGTGGTCTCCGTGCAACTGTGTGCAGGCTCTGCTGCTCTGCGCCTGGCCCAGCCGCCCTGCTCGGAGCAGCTCTGCCAGCGGTGGTGGAGCAGGGAGGAAGGGGCCCTCCCCAGGGCACAGGGCAACAGCTCTTGGCCACAGCCTTGCAGTGGCTCCAAAAAGCCTCGGTGACAGCAAGGAGAGAAAGCAGGGTGGGAGACACAGGAGGGGTTGCAAGGGTGGATTTGCTGCTTGTCCTCATGCTTTCATCACGACAAGGGGGATATGTCACAGGGGGAAAGGACAGAGCTGCAGCCATGAGCATGGAGCAGTGCCTGAAGGACATTGGCAGCATTTGCGTG
>NW_010428697.1:11682-12090 GCF_000710305.1 Buceros rhinoceros silvestris | reverse complement strand
GTCATTTGCGTGGCCAGGTGGGGCAGAGGGTGCATCAGGCACCCAGTATGCACCACGCAGCCCACTGGCACGGCCATGGGCTGCCCTGCAGTACAGCTGGTGGTGGGCAAGGCAAGGAGGGGGAAAAAACACCCTGGCTGAGACAGAGAGCAAGAAACAGAGCGTGGGCCCTTCTCTCGGGCTCAGCATCAACATGTGCTTGTTCTGCCTTGTAACGTGTTTGCTGTAATAATATTTCCCCTTTAAGGCTGGGCTGAAGTTATTTATACTTGTGGGGTGGTGACAGGAACACAGAGCGGAGCAGGAGCCCTGAACTGCTCTTACCTGATCTGCAGCAGGGGAGCGGACAGAGGAGGAAGGAAGCTCAGAAAAAAGAGAGGGAGGGAGAGAAGGGAGTCCAAAGGAGGG
>NW_010428697.1:11259-11476 GCF_000710305.1 Buceros rhinoceros silvestris | reverse complement strand
AAAGAAGGGGAACGAGGAAAGGAGAGGAGTAAGGAGGGAGAGGTCCTCTGGGAAAAGCAAGGGGCAAAGAGGCTCCAGGGAGCCGAGGGACTGCCAGCATCTGATGCCAAAAGTCACCGAGGGGTGCTGAGTGGGTACAGCCAAGTGGAGCGGCTCTCAAGGTCTCCTCCCAGCTCTCAAGATGATGAAGAGGCAGTTTAATCGGATGCGGCAGGAG
>NW_010428697.1:4941-11167 GCF_000710305.1 Buceros rhinoceros silvestris | reverse complement strand
ATCGGACGGCGCCAGCAGCTTCCCTACCCCACCCCCCCCAGCCGGTAAGGACTTCTCCACTACCTGTGCCGGAGGGCTGTGAGGGAGAGGGATGTGGGTCCTAGAGGGCTTGTGTTGGGGCTGGACTGACCTCCCAGGGCTGATGGCCAGGGAAAATGGGGAACAACGCTGGGTTTAGAGCATCTTCAGCATAAGCGGAGGGGCTGTGGCTCCCCGGCACCCATGGTGCAGCAGGAAAGCTGCCCTGGTGCTGCTCAGCAGGGACGTGATACCCAAGCCCATACACCTCTCCCAGGGCCCACAGATGCTGCATTCACCTGGAAACTGGTCTTTCCTGCGCTTGGCTTCCCCAGGATGTGAGAGCAATAGGGAGGGACTTCCCAGCCACATGTTCTTGGCTTTGCAGTGACCAGGAGGGTATCAGAAGCTGGGACCCGCTCTCCCTGATGAGCCCCGGGGTGCTCCACAGGAGCCAGATTCCCTGCATAGCTCTATCCAGCCTGACAGCATGGATGTCCCAGGATGCCCTTTGAGAAGAGGATCAGAGAGCCTCGGAGCACCCATGGAGGACTTACAGCTTCACACAAATCCCTTCGGCCCCATCCTATCTCCACCACTTCCTTATTTTCCTCTTCAGCATTCCAAAGCTCTCCCCTTGCAAAACTCAAAACTGAAATTACAGGGCTGGGCCCCTCCTTCCCAACCCCCTCATTCCCTCTTTCCTACAGCCACCTCCACAGGTTGCCCCGCACTGAGAGGCTGAGCAGGACCAACCATGTCCCCTGGACCACTGAAGTCCTTCAGCCAGCCCATCAGACCAGCCACAGGGAAGCAACTCCTATGTTCTGGTGGCCTCTTGCTCTTCTTGCATTCCTCAGAGGCACAATCCCCTTTCCCATCCCTCCTGCCTCAAGATGTCTCAAGGTGCATGTTAGGTGCACCTCCCTTTCGTTTAATGCCAAACAGGCGGGAGGTCTCAAGCAGCTCATGGAGTCCAAGAGCAAGCTCTTTACCCGCTGCAGAGCCTTTCCTCCGCGGGCCACAATCTCACGTGATTTTGCTTGCTGTCAACCAAGCCTCCCCCACTTCCTGTGGCTCCACAGCCTTGTCCCACGTTGGCTCTGACGGGTGGTGAAAAGAGAGAAACATGACCTGGGGAAAAAGCAGCAGCAGAGAGACAGCGAATGGGATTCCCAGGCTGTAGCAATGGCAGCAGGCCATGACACGAAGTTTCCTCTATGGGAGGCACCAGGGAGGTTTGGTGGAGACGGCAGCTGGCGGGGTTTGAGTTATATTTTGAGCAGAATTTGCTGCAAACCAGAAGTTTCCTTTGCCTGATTCACTCCTAATACCTGCTGCAAAAACTGAGAAGAAAGCTGGTTTCATGCAGGCATTTCTGGAGGTACTGGTGTCGGTGTCGGTCCCCAGCTTGACCACAAAGCTCCAGTACCGATGGCCACACACCTTCTGACTACCCTGGCCTGCAAAGACACGTGCCAGGCTCCAACACCATTGCCCTGGATTTTCCTTCTGGGGAGAGGCAGGTGGTCAGGGGTAGAAGGTTTTACCAACAAACATCACGCTGTGGCCCCACTTGGCACTCTGTCTCCAAAAGACAGACCACATCTGGACATTTTGACTGTGATTCTCTGAACTGGAAACCCTGTCTGATGTGTTATCCACCAGCCAGCAAGGTTGGCTGCCGTGCCTTGCCCTGCTCCTGCTGTTCTCATCCCCCGGGTTCATTCTGCCCATGGTCTTGTGTACAATGGTCCAGGCTACAGCCAGCATCTCCTGCTTCCCAGAGCCCAAAGAGAGATGGGTGGCATGCATAAGGACCTGCCTTCCCAAGGAGGTTGAGTGGAGGTCACCCCTATCTGCTGATGGCTCTTTCTCCTTCCTCTGCAGAGCACAAGAAGCAACTGAGCTCCTGCCAGAAGATTTGCTGCAGGTGAGAGGCAGGCTGGGCTAGCAGGCATGAGCCTGCTTGTGCTGGGGTGTGGGAACCTGCCCCGTTCCTGCCTGCGATTTGCCCAGCCAGCACATTGAGTCCAAGTCACGGGGCTGGGATCTGCTCGAATGCCAGAGAGTGACTTCAAGACCACAGCATTAAGGGAATGGCAAGGTCCTACCACAGGAAAGGGCTTCTCCGGCTGCTCACAGAGTGATGAAGCCTGACCAGGAGCTGTGTTCCCCTTTCCCTGGACCCAGGATAGTCTGGGCTGTGGTGGGATGCTGGGTGGGCCACCTGTGCCCAGAAGTGGAGAGGTGATCTCAGGGCCCCACGGTTGGTGAGAAGGCTTCCTCAGTCCCACCTTTCTTCCCCCAGATTGAACAAAGGATCGAGCCAGCCAAGCGAGCAGCTCACAGCGTGTCCAAGAGGCTCCAAGCCTGCCTGCAAGGGCAATGCGGCTCTGAGATGGACAAGCGAGTTGTGAGTAGAGTCCTCCCACCACAGCCTGCGCTCACCTCAACTCTGTCCCCCGCCAGAAAACAGGATGCCAGGCCCCTGGTTTGCAGGGTTTGCTGAAGGACGGCCCAAAGCCCAGCCCAGATCCCATCACCATTAGTGGCAACCAGCAGGTGCCCAGGTAGAACAAAGCAGGACAGCCCTCTCAACTAGCACTAACTTGAGGCCTCCTGTTAAACCTCCAAAGCCCTGTTGTCCATGTCCCTTCCCAAACCCCTGTGAACTTCAGGCACGCATGGTGCCCAGCAGCAAGAAGCACCACAGTGTAGGCATGCAAAAGTTGTGCCACCACTTCCTCCTTCTCGATTTGAACCTGCCACCCTCTTCCCGCTGGTGTTCACCAGCCCTCATCTGGGAAGCAAACAGTGGACCCCCTGCCAGCACTTTCCTTAGTACCCATGTCCCTTCCCAAACCCCTGTGAACTTCAGGCACGCATGGTGCCCAGCAGCAAGAAGCACCACAGTGTAGGCATGCAAAAGTTGTGCCACCACTTCCTCCTTCTCGATTTGAACCTGCCACCCTCTTCCCGCTGGTGTTCACCAGCCCTCATCTGGGAAGCAAACAGTGGACCCCCTGCCAGCACTTTCCTTAGTACCCCCCACGATTTTGTGGACTCCTCTCTTCTTGTCAACCTGAGCAGCCCCAGCTTAATTATTCTCAGTGATTAAATTGCTCCACACATTTCAAGTCATGGCAGAGCTGAGCTTGGTGAAGGCCTCCGTCAGCGGCATGGTCCTCCACAGGGGCATATTCGAGAGAAGGCTGGAGGTCTTCTAACCAACAATGGAGCTTTGGTATCTTGTTTAGCTAACTGGATCCTGGCTTTGGCTGAAGGGTCATCCAAAGGGCCCTTCCCCGGGCCCCAAGGCCAACAGGGCTGGGTAGTCCAGCAGAAGATGTGGGGACTCAGTGCAGGGTTTGGCTGCTTGCTCCCATACCATGGTGGCATGCTTCATGGGGAGGGAGCTGCCACACACCAGCTCACCATCCCTTTCTTGAATCCTTGGCTCCATGCAGAAGAAGCTGCCCTTGATGGCTCTGTCCACGACAATGGCTGAGAGCTTCAAGGAACTGGACACTGAGTCCAGCCTCGGGTAAGTGCCAATGAAAGAAAGGGCCGGGGGCAATGACATGCCAGACATGCCAGACCCTGGGAGAGTCAGTGTCTTGGCTCAAGGGTTCCCATCAGCACACTGAGCTGTCAAACCCTGTCCTCAAAGCAAACAGTGTAATCGGAGTGGGAGAAGGGACAGCCAGCACCTTCAGCCTCCAACTGCAGAGGGGGCCAGGGGCTGGCTCAGGGCATAGTACAGCGGGGAGTGTTGGGTCAGAGAGCAGCATGCAGTGATTTCACCTCTGTCCCCACGCAGGAAAGCCCTGGAGATGGGCTGCTGCATACAGAGCTCGCTGGCCAAAATCCTGGCCGAGTTTGAGATGACCCTGGAGCGTGACGTCCTGCAGCCACTCAACAAGCTCAGTGAGGTAGCCCTGGACACCCTCCTGGCTTCACTTTCCTGTCCCACGCCCCTTCCCCGTCCCCAAGCCTTCTCCACTCACTCTGGCCCCTCTCTCCCCCAGGAAGAGCTTCCCATTATCCTGAAGCGCAAGAAGACCCTCCAGAAGCTGATTTCTGACTGGAATACAATCAAGAGCCGGTACGGGGCACACTGCAGCTGAGGGGGCAGGGCATATGGGGCACAGTCTCCAGTCAGGCTGGGGAAGAGAGGAAGATGAGTGCCCTGCAGAATGGATTTCCAAGGGCTGGGGGCAAAGTTGAAGAGGCAACAGCTCCGTGGGAGCGCCCAGCCTGCCCCTCTCTGCAGATGCCTCCCGCTCTGGGCTGAGCTGCTGGCTCCATGCACAGGAGAGAAGGGCAGTGGCATTGCCAAAGGCAATAAAGTACCCTGGCGCCACTCGGTGCCACTGAGGTCACCCTGCTCCAACTCTTGTGGGGTAGCTCATGCCGTGCTGGGTTTCTCTGGGAGAGCAGGGCAGCAGTGGGTCACTGATGGCTTGTTTTGACGCTGTCCTCCCTTTGGCTGGAGGGAGGAGTGGAGGAAACATCTCAGGAATGGGGCTTGGGAAGGGTCCTGCAGACCCTGGGTGTTTCAGTCAGCCTTGCTGAGTGTCCCCTGATTTGACCAGGTCACACCTCTTTGTGTGGCAGTATCTTCTGGGTAAGGGAAGTGAGAGGCAATGGCCAAGGAAAACCACTGCAGGACAACACTGGGACTTGACATCCCCCTTGTGATCTCCACACCCCTTCTGCACATCCATCCCACCCCATGTCCCTGGCACTGAGGCCTTTTGTGTGCCTCTTCTCTCCTACCCCAAAGGCTGAACCAAGCTGCCAAGAGCTCCTGTACCAGTGCTGGCACTGGTGCTGGCCCAGGGGCGTCTTCTGCTGCCAACAAACTGGAGGTCTTGAAGGAAGAGGAGGAGGAGGTGAAGAGGAAGGTGGAGCAGTGCAAGGTGAGAACATCACTCGCTCTCCCCCTTGGGGCAGCTCCAGGGCTGCAGACCTGTTCATGTCCACCAGTTTAGTCTGAGGTGACCCCATACTGAGATGGATGCAGCCAAACAGCACATCCCATCCTCCGCAAGCAGACTGGTCCCTCAAGCAGCAGAAACAGGGAGATGCCCCAAGCCCAGGGAATAAGAGTAAAGGACTTGAAGCACAAGCTTCTGCAGAGTGGAGGCTCTAGGGGCTAGCGCAGGGAGCTTATGGGGTCCCCTCGGGCTAGGAGCCAGCTGAGCTAAGGTCTACACTGGGTCACAGGGGACTTTCACATCAATTTTCCCCACTTCTGCCCTGTTGATCTGAAAAGCCCGGTAGAGCCTGTGTGCTCTACCAGTCTGTGGTACTGGAGCTGGAAGTGCAGGGACCTTTTGTCCCTGAGCCACTTGTGTCAGGACTTTGATCTTGGGATAGGTCATTGCCACTACCCAAATGCAAATGATGGGGGCAAGAAGGAACCTCCCATGGTCCCAGCCTGTCTCTCCACCGCACCTGGACATCCTGTCTGGCTAACTCACAGCCCAGAGAAGGGGGCTTTGAGAAGGTGTCCCTTCTCCCTTGGGTGCTGGGGAGGACGTGGAAGATTGCTCTACTCTGTTGTCTCCCCTCCCAGGATGAGTACATGGCTGATCTCTACCACTTCTCCACCAAAGAGGACAGCTATGCCAGCTACTTCATCAAAGTAAGTCCTCTCTCACACTTCTCTTTGGCCTGTGAACGAACACCTCCTTGGGTATGTCTGAGCCCAGCCTTGTCACCGCGTGCACCAAGCCCTCCACCCAGGGCAAGGGACGGCCCCAGGTACCAGCAGATGCCTAAAGTTGGCCTTGCACCATGGACTGCAGGTTAATGCCACCACTAGCACCAAATGCAAACAGAGCAGCTTGTCCCAATGACCACCCCTCTCCAGTTTGCCCTCTACTCCTCACTTCAGACATGGTCCCATGGACCCTGGGGGGGTTCCCCTTGCAGATTCCCCTTTGCCCTGTCTGCGTGAGTGCAATGTCCTGGGGATGGGGGTCTCTCTGAGAGGGGCCAGTGCCGAACTGAGTGTGTTTGCCTGTCCCTTGTCTGTCAGCTGCTGGAAATCCAAGCCCAGTACCATCGGCAGTCCCTGGGATCTCTGGACTCAGCTCTGGCAGAACTGAAGGAAAGCCACAGCAAGACAGGTACCCATCGGCTCTCCACGCAGCCCAGGGAGAGCTACGACCAAGCCCGGGAGATGCGAGTGTGGCTG
>NW_010428697.1:1338-4810 GCF_000710305.1 Buceros rhinoceros silvestris | reverse complement strand
GGTTTTTCCCTTCCTGCACCTGCCACTGCCTCCCACATCAGGCTGCTGGGTCAGAGCCTGGGGATGCTGCCTGTCCTGCCTCTGCCCAGCCAGGCTCGGCTCGGCTCAAAGCGAGATGTCGCCGTGGCTAGATGCCAGATGGCCCTGGTCCTGACATTCGTGTCCCTCTTCCAGAGCCCTCCTTTGCTGCAGCCACCCTGGCGGCAGGGTACTACGGTGTTCCTCTAGAGACGCACCTCAAAAGCTTGGGCCGGGAGATCGCACTGCCCATCGAAGCCTGTGTTGTGATGCTGCTGGCCTCTGGCATGAAGGAGGAGGTAGGCAGCTCTCCTGACAACCCCCACCATCCTTCCCTCAAAATGCAGCCCCCCACATACCTTCCCTTTTCACGCCGTTCCCAGGGACTCTTCCGGCTGGCAGCGGGTGCCTCAGTGCTGAAGAAGCTGAAGAGCAGCTTGGCCAGTGGCTCCAATGCCCTGGAGGAGTTTTACTCAGTCTGCTCCCCCTCCCCTCCCAGGTGCACTGAAATCCTACCTGCGGGAGCTGCCCCAGCCTCTGATGACCTTCGAGCTCTACAACGAATGGGTCAAAGTGGCCAGGTGGGTCTGGGTGTTGGGACAGAAAAGTTTGGTGGGGCTCAAAAATGCCCCAATCACCCCCCTCCATCCCTCCCAGTACTCAGAGCAGGGCTGTTCAGCCTTGTTTGTCATGTGCAAGGTGCACTGAAATCCTACCTGCGGGAGCTGCCCCAGCCTCTGATGACCTTCGAGCTCTACAACGAATGGGTCAAAGTGGCCAGGTGGGTCTGGGTGTTGGGACAGAAAAGTTTGGTGGGGCTCAAAAATGCCCCAATCACCCCCCTCCATCCCTCCCAGTACTCAGAGCAGGGCTGTTCAGCCTTGTTTGTCATGTGCAGAGATACAAACACAGCACCTGGTCTGTCCCAGATGGCCCAAAATCTTAGAGAAAGCAATAAAAAACATGGCAGGTGAGGGGGAAAGCTGCAGCGCTTCTGATTGCAAGAATTGATGAGTCTTTGAAGAGCCACTTGGTCTCAATGATATGAGCCCTATCTCACCGGCCAACCCGCCCAGTGTGACCTTCAGGATGGAAGGGGTGGTGGAGGAGCAGAGCAAAAAGCCTGGGGAAAGGAGGAGAGCATCGCTCTGAAGGGAACAGCTCAGAGCCAGTGAACACCGTAGTCACGGTGAAATAGGGTGGCTGCACACCGCAAGGCAGTGCTCACCCCCGGCGCCACCCACAAGCTATACTTATATCATATTAAATCCCTCTGAGCCTTTGGGGTGCAATTTTGTCCTCCATGGATGCCTGCCTTCGCTGCCCAGTAAAGGCAGCAGCAGGGCATCTCTGTCCCCAAGGCTATGGCCAGCACTGCCCTTCCTGCCTTGCACACTGTGTCCCTCTGCCACAGAAAGCAGGCTGAGCCCTCTGCTCCTCCTTCTCTCTTGCAGCTTGAAGGACATTGACAGCCGTGTACAGAGCCTGCGAGACACCTGCAGCTGCCTGCCCCAGGAGAACTACAACAACCTGAGGTGTTTTGCAGAGACAGGGCTTCTTCGGCCCCAAGCAGCGAGCGGAGGCAGCCATTACCTCCCCAGATCCATACCTACCACTCCCTCACCCTCCTTTTACCCCACAGGTATCTGATCAAGTTTTTAGCCAAGCTGGCCGAACACCAGGAGGTGAATAAAATGACCCCCAGCAACATCGCCATCGTGCTGGGCCCCAACCTTCTGTGGCCACAGCAGAGCACAGGGTAAGACCTGACTCAGAGAGGTGGGAGGCAGCAACTCAGTCCCAGCTGGGGTGTCCTGAGCACAAACACCACGGTAAGGCTGATTCAGCAGCCTTCAGGCTGGTCTAAAGCACCTGCACCTCTTCCATCCTGAATGGTCCCTTGTCCTCACAGTCCCCGAGTGGCACATACCCTCACCAACCACGTGTCCCCTTAGCCACTCTGCAAAGGAGCAGAGGAAGAGGCTGAGACCTGGAGCAATTACGACATGGATGGCTTCTAGCACTGTGTCCTCCAAGACCAAACCAGGGTTTCCAGGACAGGGAATAAGGCCCACCTCCTACCCTACCACCCCCTCGGCTGGGCTGTCTCCCCTTCAGGCTCTGCCCCCTCAGCAATGAACACCAAAAGGGTTAATGCCCTGAGAACTCTTTTCTGATGCCTCACTAACCCCTGTCTCTTCAGAGACCCCATGCAACTGGACCTGGCTTCAGTCTCATCCATCCAGGTGGTGGGCGTGGTGGAAGCCCTCATCCAGAACGCAGACACCCTCTTCCCTGGAGGTAGGGCCAGGGCCTCGCTCAGGGGCCGCAGCCCAAGGTGAAGGGGGGCAGAGGGAAAGGGGCATTTCTCTATCCCCAGGAGGAGGGAAGGGGGGGATGCTCCAGTTCCCAACTGTGGGGTCACCAGGGAAATCTCTGGGTGGCAAACACTTCCTCATGGGGTCACCTCTTTTCTCTCTACCCAGAGGTAGATTTCAACATCTCGGGCATGTTCACACCACCCACGAACAGCAGACTAGGTGAGGCCACCCTGATGGAAGAGCCATCCCCGGAGCCTCTTCCAGCCGACACCCCCACTCTCCCGGATGGAGAGGTGTAAGTCCAGTGGGAGCTGGGGGCTCTGGCTGCCCCAGCCCTCCCCACTTCCTCCCCTTATCCCACCCCACACCATGGACTCTGTCCTGACCAGATGGATGTGAGGTGCCTCACAGCCATCACCTCTGTGCCTGACTGAAGCCTGACTTGCCCCCTTCTCCACACAGCACCTCGAGGGACCCAGAGGCCAGGTCTGAGCCGCCATCCCCAGCAGTGACTAAACCACCTCCTGAAGCCGTGGGTCCACTGGCTCCACAGACAACCGATGACACCACCCGCAAAGGTCAGGGTGCCCTGGATGGCACAGTTCTTGGAAGATGACAGCCCCTCAATGCCAGCTCCTCTGGTTTGCCTTCATCCCACTGTTCCCCAGACTAGATTTCTGGGGACATCACTGCCACCAAAGGGGAGGAAGGCCCTCTGGCCAGAGCAGCATGGCCAGGATCCAGGCCCTCATTGTGTGCTCTAGGCCCAGCCGAGGTGGGACTCTGGGATGGACATGGTAGGAAGGTCCTTCAGTTGGGGGTGGGGTTGAACCCCCCCCCCCCGCAAAGAGGTGTCAAAGCTCACAGCCCCTTCTGAAAGTAAGAGGGTGGGAAAAGCCCCCAAAAGCTGGTGTGCACTTGGGTTTCTAGTTTGGGTGCTGAGCATGGGGCAAATTGTCCATCAGACTGCCTGCAGCCCGCTGCCTGACCCACAGCTAGCACCACAGCCCCCTCTGCCCCGGAGGGAGACCCCAGTGGAGGGGACCCCAGCTCACCCCACATTTCCTTCCAGGCAAGCGCCCAGCTCCAGCCCGACCCATGATGCTGCCTGTGGCCCAGCCCCGGAGCATGGC
>NW_010428697.1:550-1224 GCF_000710305.1 Buceros rhinoceros silvestris | reverse complement strand
CCGTCCCACCACCGCTCCCGCCCCAGCCAGCACCCCGCCACAGCCACAGCCGCGATGCCCCGCTATCCCCCAGACCTTCCGCCAACGAGGCTGATGTGACTGCTGCCACGGACTGTGTCCCGGCAGCCACAAACGAGGGGCAGCCACTGCCTGCAGGAAGAAGGACCCTCCCAGCCACATCACCGCCAGCAGGACAGCCCACGGAGAACTGAGCAAACTGCGGGGTGCAGGGGCACTGCAGGGCCAGAGACAAGGGCTCTGGTGGCCCTCTGGGACCCAGCAGGGGCTGGGTGGAAATGCCTGGGTGCCCTGAGGGGGACCCGCCCCTCCAGCTCCATCTTGCTCCTTGGGTCACACCAGCTGGGACCCTCTGCCCGTCTCCCCTTGCTCTCCTGTCTCCACAGAGCCTTTCTCCCTGCACCACCATGTCCCTGCCACCCCTAAGGGACCCAGCTGCTCTGGTGGCCCTCTGGGACCCAGCAGGGGCTGGGTGGAAATGCCTGGGTGCC
Source organism: Buceros rhinoceros silvestris (assembly GCF_000710305.1). NCBI lineage: Eukaryota > Metazoa > Chordata > Aves > Bucerotiformes > Bucerotidae > Buceros > Buceros rhinoceros. Next base: position 715 of record NW_010428697.1, on the reverse strand, counting down.
CTGAGGGGGACCCGCCCCTCCAGCTCCATCTTGCTCCTTGGGTCACACCAGCTGGGACCCTCTGCCCGTCTCCCCTTGCTCTCCTGTCTCCACAGAGCCTTTCTCCCTGCACCACCATGTCCCTGCCACCCCTAAGGGACCCAGCTCCTCGCCCCGGATCCCCTG
>NW_010428697.1:0-285 GCF_000710305.1 Buceros rhinoceros silvestris | reverse complement strand
GTTGGGGCTGTTTGCAGGCACGCAGCCGCCATCCCAGCCCATTCTGCCCCGTTTTGCCTTAAAATGCGTTACCTCAGTAACACAGAGCCAAAAAATATATATACATACACATACGTATACATATATATCGCAGCTAAATTATTTAAAGAGCTGGTGTCACAGGCAGGTGCAAGCAGGGTGCACTTGGTAGCCGGAGCTGCTGGAGGCCGCCCGCCCCGCAGGCTGCAGCTGGGAGGAGGGATGGAGAGTCCCCGGGGACGCCGAGGCGGAAAGGAACGGCTCAGC
>NW_010428696.1:0-23499 GCF_000710305.1 Buceros rhinoceros silvestris | reverse complement strand
TAATATTATAAATTAACCTACCTAAGTTAATACCTATAAATTAAACCCTTCCTAAGCAAAGCATTGACAGAAAAAAGGGTTAACAAATCCTAGTTTAATAAAGCAGATATTTATTAACACGTTTTGATTTTGAAACCTTTCCTTGCACATAAGCCAGTCTGACTAGAGTTTAAGTTCTTCATGAAATCTGAGTGGATTTGAGCATATGTTTAAGAAGTGTGCTGACACAGGCCTTGAGGGATGTCTAAACAGGATTTATAGTGGAACAATACATTTATTTAGCATCTGCTGAAAAAGGATTTCTGTCTATTGTGGAGCACACTGTATTATGATACAGGAGAGACCCTGGTTGGTATGTAGGTTGCTTTCCCTCCATTCACATCCCTGATGATTTCCATCGGAAGTTTTCACATGAAGTGGTTCCCTAATCCAGTTTAAAGTGATGTAGTGCAAGTTAACTGCAAGCCAGTGACTTAAGCATCCAGTGAGGTGGGGCAAGGAAAGCAGAGTGGCTGAGCAGGATTTAACTGCACCACAACAGACTCCTTTTTAGCTACTTTTTATATTCTATAATCACCCCTTACCCCATCATTCCAGTTACTCAGATAGATGTCCTCTGTTGATAAGCATTTATTATCATACAGCTTAATTAAAACATAACTGAAATACCTGTGGTGCTAAAAATATCTCCAGGGAAAAAAAAGGCTTGGGTATAAAGGAGGCTCAGTTTATACTTGCTGCTATAGACCCTACATCTGCCTTTTTACACCCTCAGAGCAGAGTGACAAGTTAAGCATATAGTTGTACTCATATTCTCTTATTAGAAAACAAAACATGGTTCCAAACCTTACTCACATATTTAGTCACAGATATTTGTTCAAAATCAGTGAACAACTGGTGAATCCAAGCAATTCAGAGTAGTAGTACTTTGGAGAAGCTTTGCACAAATTACCTATTGACCATGCAGGGAGGACAACTGGAGAGGTTGGCCTAGACCTGTTCAAAATATTCGGGCTGATAAACATCTTCACACCATGGCTGGCCTTTCAGAACCAGGCTATAATACCAAGAGCAGTTGATACCTTTCAGGATAAAATAATAAATACTAAAACTGAAAGGCAAATTTTATCTCTTTCTAAAGTGACATCTTGTCAATGTAGTTGGGACTACTGTGAAAGAAAAGTAGTGTGTTATCTATGAACACAGGGAGATGAACACAGGTCTTCCTCTGAGCCCCGGTGAGAGCACCATGTCTAGCTTTGTGATCCCCACATTCTGGAGCAGGTCCAGCAAAGGGCCATAAAGATGATTAAGGGACTGGAGCATCCTCATTCATATGAGGAGATGCTGAGAGAGCTGGGTCTGGTCAGCCTGAAAAAGGCTCAAGGGGGATCTTATCCCTATACAAATGAACTGGGGGGGAATGTGTAGCAGGGACCCTTCTGCGGACGGAGCCCGAGTCACAGATCGTATACCAATATGGTTAGAAATCGTGCTCGTTTATTGTTTACAATACATCTCAATTTATAGACTCTTGTCCACCCGACTAGCTACATGGTGATTGGATAGCGTCTCTGTCACACAGACAGCATGCATCTCTTAAGGCACTGTGGTTGGATAAAAGGGGTTAGTCCACACACAGCTACTGTTTTGGTTAGAGTTAATAAGACAAGACCAGTTAGAGATGATTTCCCACACGATAGTGTTGCAGCTGGGTTTCGGCTGCTAAGTTTCCCAGAGAGAGTAGCATATTTTTCACAGTTCTAATTTCTGCTAGAAAGATACACCAACAGGAATGGACTGAGATGATGGAAGCAGACACTTCTCAATAGCGCCTGGTGACAGAACAAGGTACAACTGGCACAAAATGAAATATACGTAGGTTGCTCCAAAAGTAATGCTTCCTATTTGTTTGGAAACTACAACAGATACACAGAGCACAATAACACTAGTGGATAGAGCAAATTCTCAGCTACAAAACACTATTTTTCAACACAGTCACCACCATTGGCTGTGCATTGTCCCCAACAATGAACAAGATCTTCCGCTGCACTGTTTTAAAAATCTGCACCAGCAGAGGTGACCCACTGTCACTGTCACCACTGCTGGAACATGACACCCACTGTTAGGTCTCCACAAACGTTCGGCAAGTGTCGATGGATGTCAATAGGTGCAATTTTTTTTCCATCTGGAGGAATTCAGTCACAAACCTTTGCTTCATACACACTACCATGTCAGATGCCATGTTGTCAGACTGCCCCTCTGCTGCTGTCTGTCACACGGCAACAAAATTTAACGGAGTATTGGCAGGAAGGTTCAACCTCTACTGCCATGACACCAACATCCCCCTCTGATATCGTGGGCCAATGTGATAAAATAGGAGGCATAACTTTCAGAGTAGTCCTTGTAGGAAATGCCATTTAAACATAAGAAAAAACCTACTTCTTTATTGCAAGGGTGGTAGCACACAACGCAGCCTCAGCAGTCTCTCTTCCACTGTAGATAATCAAAGCGGGATGTCTACACTGCACAGCATTTATCCCTTCAAAACTATAGAATGGTTCCTTTAAACTCTACATTGCTCTCATTCTTTGCGACTTCATTTTTCCTTTCTCTGTGACTAGACAGGTCTTATTTCTGACACTTTCTCAGTAATGTAATTCTGAAAATCTCATTAGCCACTCAGAATGTAGCTGCTGTAAGTCATCATTTTTACAGTGTTTTCTATGGATCCTGAAGATGCATCTTAAAGTTACAGAATACAATCAAAACTTTCTATATATTTAAGGAAAGAGAAAGGCAGAGTTTCCATGAATTGTTGCAATGTACTTTTTATGCAATTTTAAGCTTGTTCCATCAATTTTCAAACTGCCTTTTAGAGCTCCCCACTGTTGTACACACCTGTTAAACTGAGATGATCACATGTGGCACCTTTTCTACTTAAATTATTCAAATTCAGGATTGAACTACAAACCTCTTGAAAACCAAGAGTCATTTAATACACTGTAAGGAACATTATAGGTTAAATTTATGAATATGTATCCTTGCAGTTTGTTTCATTGCACATGTAGGGACATGTAGGACAGATTTTAAGCTTTATTATAAAACATTATGAATTTAAATGAAGTATTAATTAGAAAGAAATTACTGAATTTAGCAGCAGAGAGGTCCGGACAACAGTTTCCTTAAGATTTGTTTCTAATCCACAACAGAAAAGGAGACTGATAGTGCCATCTGTTGGTCAATTTAAAATGGACATCATCTGAAGAAGGTTTGTGGTTTAAAGTATTATGTTTGATGCAACACCAGCAAGATTAACCACCTGAATAGTTTTAATAGTGAACATGCTGTACTCAGTCCACAGCAGTGTGTGCTCTGCACAGTGGGATCACAACATCCCAACACAGAGCCGGGGAATTGAAGTTCTGCTCAAACATGCACAACTGACATTAAGAGACTTTTTAACAGCGGATTTTTTTGATTGATACACCATGTACAGTACATAGTGGAAGACAGTTTTTCAGAGTTGATGTTACTGTTCGTTACTGTTTTAGTGAGGAGCAGATGGACGCTTGGACAAAATCCTCTGATCTTCCCTGCTAACTGCATAGAAGTTCAGACAGTGGAACATCACACAAGACCTAGATTGCTTTTGGCAGAGTGCTTCAGGTGCACACATAGCACACTCCAGTGGCTGATAGGGAAAAAAAGTCTGAACTAACATGCAGTTGGTACAGCCACAGAATCGCAGAATTATTTTGGTTTGAAGAGACCTTTAAGATCATCATGTCCAACCATTGACCCAGCACTGCCAAATCACCACTAAATAATGTCCTTCAACACCACAACTACATGTCTTTTAAATATTTCCAGGGATGGTGACTCCACACCTTCCCTGGGTAGCCTGTTCCAATGCTTAACAACCCTTTTGGTGAAGAAATTTTCCCCAATATCCAATCTAAACCTCCCCTGGCACCACTTGAGACTGTTTCCTCTTATCCTGTCATGTGGGAGACTGACCCCCACCTCTCTACAATCTCCTTTTGGGTAGTTCTAGAGAGTGATAAGGTCTCCCCTCAGCCTCCTTTTCCCCACACCAAACAACCCCAGTTCCCTCAGCTGCTCGTCATAAGACTCATCGTCCTTGTCCAAACGTGCTCCAGGACCTCATTATCCTTCTTGAAGTGAGGGGCTCAAAACTGGACACAGAACTCAAGGTGTGGCCTCACCAGTGCGAGTACAGGGGGACAATCCCTTCTGTCCTCCTGCCGGCCACAGTATTTCTGATACAAGCCAGGATGCCATTGGCTTTCTTGGCCACCTGGGCACACTGCTGACTCATATTCACCCGGCTGTTAACCAACACCCCCAGGTCCTTTTCCGCTGTGCAGCTTTCCAGTCACTGGGCCTGATTACCTGATTGTCCTGAACATGTCACATGATGGCACTCAAGATGATGTGCTCCATAACCCTTCCTGGTCCTGAGGTCACACTGACAGATCTATAATGCCCCAAAACCTCCTCTAGCCCTTCTTGTATACAGGCATCCCACTCGCTAACCTCCAGTCCAGTTAACCAGAACTGCTAGTAAATGAAGGAAAGTCGCTTGATGAGCACTTGTGCAGCTCCCTCAATACCCTTGGGTGGATCCCATCCAGACACATATAAGTCTATGGGTCTAAGTGGTGCAGGAGGTCACTAACTATTTCCTTTTGGATTATAGGGACTGCATTCTGCTCCCCTTTTCTGTCATTCAGCTTGATGGGCTGGGCACTCACAGAACAAGCGGTCTCACTATTGAAGACTGAGGTGAAGACAGTATTCAGTACCTCAGCCCCTTCCTCATCCTGGGTCACTATGTTTCCCCCTAGAATCCACTAGAAGATGGAGATTCTCCTTAGCTTTCCTATTGTTTTTAATGTATTTATAGTAAGTTTTTATTGTCTTTTACGGCAGCAGGCAGAAACACCATTTCTCTATGAATCCTCACACAGAAATTAAAAGATTAAACAGCTAATGAATACGCTGGCAGCAAGTAGTAGCACCAATAGGCTTAGACAGGATGCTGGGCAACAGAACGATATGAAGGCAGAGTGCAAATTCTCTTAAAGATTTAACAGTAAGGACAACACTTTTGAAATGCATTTACCTATTCAGATATACCTTTGGTCTCTGCTCTCTTTTTCCATTCACAGCTAATTTGCAGTTCACCCATTGACCAAGGCAGGAGTGGGGTGGATACAGACATTAACAGATTATGAATTTCATGTATACTCACAAAAAAGCAGATTTCTGCTTAAGAACCATAATGTTTCAGTGACTGTTAGCAGGCTTGTCTATATATAAAGAAGTCTTTGCAGGAAGAGGGGGAGCAAACCACTCTACAGAACTTTCTCTTCACTGCATATATTTTGAGTTGAGACTCAAAAACACTATCATATCTCAGGATTATTTACTCCATATACACATGATCTCTTGCATGTGAAACTGACAACATACTCTATTACAACAAAGTATTTATTTCAGACAGTGCAAGAGAGTATAACAGCACATTACACTCCATAATAGCTTTTGGTCAGATTGTCAAACAACATAAATGACCGTAAAAGTATTTGCATAGATTCATTGAATTCAGTTTGCTCTCAGTAAGGATCTGACCTTTTATGTTTGCCATAGCAATGACATGCCCTTTTACTAAACATTTTTTCTTTTTTTGTTTTTTAACTTATTTAAATAAGGAGTAGCATAACTGGGGGAGGTGTGGGTGGGCACGGGGTGGTGAAGAGAGGCTTTAGGCAATCAACTTTTCCAAAGTGTTTGCAGAGATAATTGGAAAGTGTATAGAAAATGCTGCCAATCATCTTAAACAGACGCAAAAACCTCATACACCTCCAGTGAGATGGAGACACTCCTGAGGGACACCAGGAGAGAGCTTCACTGTATTTGATAAGAAGTTTCCATTGGAAAGAAATTTCAGGCTACACTATAATTTAATTAAACTCCACTAGACTCCGTGTTTGCCCCCAATCATTCTACTCTAGCTGGTAATTACTATAGAACAAACTTTATTCTTCTATTACACAGGAAAACATCAGAACATTAACACAACCCCCTTCTGAATGAAAGCACTTTAAGAATTTTGTAGTGTGAAAAATTCCTTGAGGTGGAGATAAACAACCACAGCAGTCAAAAAAAATCAGCAGTAAAAGAGTCTCCTGCATTATTTCACTATTTCTTTAAAAAAATTCTCAGACCTGTCGTGTCTGTTTCAAATATTTGTTCGATATTCACTTTTCCAGCACCTAAAGGACATTTTGTCACTAACTACAGAAATAGTCCTATCTTTTCTTCGATCTTGCATATACTGAAACCGGGGAAGTGAGAGTCAAATGATGTTACAGATATTATTGCAGTATTTTGTACTGACTAAGAATCCTGGCAATTTTAAGAGGCTTTTTTCCTTTTCAACTTAACAGACTTTTACTTTAATTAATTTTTTTTTTGTGTTATGCATCTACATAAAATGAATAAGCAATCGCTATTTTATACACTCACTGCTTTTGCCACACAGTTTGTCTTCACTTACCATGTGCAATTCACCAGCTGATATATTTGGTTTAGTCTTCTCTGGCTAAGCACCACAAAGAAGGAATAAACATCATAAAGAAACAAACCTTTCACCATTACTGGTATGTTTTCCAAAACAAATATTATAGAAAATGGGGAAGGAAATGGTTAATCTGCTGATCATGTCCAGATCAAACAATAGAAGATGAATCCAGTAAAATTGCAATGTTGAAACTTGCCTAGAAGAACTGCTAATTTTCAGAAGAGCAAGTGGGTCACAAGGCACGTAGCACATCTTGACTAAAAACACAGTTTTCTCTAAGCCCTAGTGACAGTTAGCCCAAGCTGCATTCATCAGTAAAAGCAAGCCACGGCACATACTACTCTTTATTCAGCTTCAGTAATCCTGTCTCAAGCCTTTGGTGCGCATCAAGAAGAGGAGTGTATTGATATACCAGACTAACGTGTTGTACAGTAAAACATTGGACTGAGCTGTCATTTTTCACATGAAAAAAATGAAACACGAGATTTACTGCTGCCATTCTCAGTGAACTAGAAGAGCAATGGTGACAGCGGGTGGTTAAGTGCTTTGACTTAGCCGTTATCTAATAAACTCACATAAATCCCATTTTGCATATCTAAATCTTCATTTCAACAGCGCTGAGTAAAACTGCAGACCAAAACAGGGCTCCAGTATTTGTTAATGGAAAATGCCTGGACAGAGAAGTTATCAAGGATCACACAAAACCGTGGCCTGTAACAAGCTATGTATTTGCTTTCTGACAACAGCACACAAAACAACTGCAGACTAACACATTTTTGAGCTCAGATAGAAGCTGCTTGGCTATAAATGAACAAAACACATGAACACAAATGAACACATACATAAGAAACCCACAGAACGTGACCCTCCCTCTCCAGTTGATGACAGTTCGAATGGCATCAACTTAGTTTAAATTTTAATTAGATTTTACTATAACAAATACCATAGATTGTGCTACAGTATGCATACATGAGTACTGCTGCCAAGACTGCTAATAAAATTTTATGTCTCTTCTCAATTTAGATAATCACAAATCTGCCCTTTTCTTGCAGCCAAAACCCATTCTTTAAATTCAGAAGCATAGGTTGGTTTAGGTTGATGAAATAGTTAAAATAATTGCAGAAACAGCTTGTTTCTCTCTCAGATGAAAAGAAAAAAGCAGATACAATGGCCATTCCTCAACCACAAAATCCTGTGTTGTTATTTCTTAGGACATTTGCACAAATTCTGGAATGCAGCTTTATGAGGCTGTATATTACCATGCCATTATATCCTCTTTCACGCAGTGATTTGAAACATAAGCATGTTAGACACTTCTGTGCTCTACATAGAATATTTATGGAATATTTTAACTGGAAATCATAAATTAATTAAGAATGGTAGACTGTAACACCAAGAGCCAAAAAACAGCCCCCACAAAATACTATCTTCTCAAAGAAGTTAATGACACCCATTTACACAAGACACTAGGCTATCAGAGATTGTATTTTTATCCTGCAAAAGATTGCTTAGAATATCTATGGGTTCTTTTATACATTCAGCTTCTTCATTGTGACAATACACCCTGTACAGGATATCTGAATCAAATATGGAACTAATCTGGATGTATTACCCAGTCATAAAATTGGATATCGTGCCTACCTTTATGGCAAGGAGAAACGTAGTTTCAGATTCACATATTTGCATTGAATTAGTTTTATTCTGAAAATTTTCTGACATTCTCATTCTTCAAATGCCATGTGGATCCTTTATATAACGACAATACTTTCCAGATAATAATGGCTACTTCTAGATCCCTACTTCAGGATAACATTTTTGTTGTCCACTAAATGATAAAGTGATATACCTCTTCCTTCAGATAATTGTTTAAAAAAATTTACATCTAGTTGCCAGTCATCATTTAACAATTGCTTGATGTAACTTTTGTCAACATCACAGATATTTTATATGATAATGAGAAGGGATTTTTTGGTAATATAATCCATTGTAAATGAAAGATGACATCACAATACAAAACACTGATTAACTGGTTAAATTTAGAACTATTTAAGTTAAAAGACTAACATTTGTTCAAATAAAATATTTGGCTTATTTTATAAAGTGAATATAGCAAAAGAGGGTTGTTTTTAGTTTGGGTTTGGTGGAGTTTTTTACTTATCTTATTAAAACTTTTCTGGAGCTGAGTCAATGTCTCAGGTGAGGTAAAACTTTAAAGATGTTCTTACATCCTCCTGACCAAAGGACAAAAGCAAAGGAACTAGAAAGTTGAAGAGCTGTGACCTTCATACGTGTTCTTGAACTCGAGCCACCAGTAAAACCACCCTAGGACACCTTTGAGCCACAGAAAGATGACAGTGGTACTTGAACTGAAGCAGTATTGAAAGAAATGGTCTTCCACCTCCTAAGTGATCTTGAATTAGAAGAATATATATTTGTCTTAACATGGACATTTCTGCAATATGAGTAATAATTCAGGTACAATCATACAACAGAGTTTCTGAAAGCACAAGAGATTTATTTATTTATTAGCAATTTTTATTTATTTTAAATTGACGTTCTGTTAAAACTTAAAACGCTGGCACATTGTCGTGGCACAGACCAAACTGTTCAGGCTATGTCTCCTGAGAGATATGTGAATTGACCTTGTCAAAAGGCAAAAAATAGCGCGGAGTTTAATTTAAATGCAAGTATGTTAATACTAGTTAATTAGTTGTTTCAGTACGAGCTTAAATATTTTGTTAGGTTTGCAGGCTGCAGTTCAGATCACTACATTTTCCCACTGATGCACTTTATTACCGACAGAAGTGGATTCACCTAAACAGAAATTCCTTTGCCAACTCCTAAGCTGATTGAGTTACTCCAAACATACTCCTACAGAGTAGAGTAGAGCTTGGTCTTATTTTACTTTAGTGATAGTATTCCTTCAGATACACACTTTTCGCACTAATATGAACAGGAGCATTTTAGCATTTGTCAGCTATGCTTTGCTGAGATGATTAATAACTTTTATAACCACGCTTGGGGAATATAGATGTCTACACAGATCTGGTTTTCTTTAGTGGGATGAAAAACACTAAGAATTACTCTGTAAAAAGCTTTGAAGCATTGACGGGATAAAAGTAGATGACTAGGAGCAAGTAAGAACAAGCAGACAAGCATAAAATAAAACTCAAATGTAATACAAATACTTTTTGTTACTATATTTAGCAAAAAAGCACCAAGAATTCTCCTCTTTTTCGTGCAAGAATTTCTATTATTCCTGTCCCAACGTTAACACCATTTTAGGAGTACTAATAACTTTGATATGAAAACCTAGATCCAAAAACCCAAGTCCAAAAATCAGTGGGGTTCACTGTTTTTCAATTAGCTGTGGAATTTTAGTACAAACAAAACTTGGGATTTTTTCCATTGAATTTTTTTTTCATTTAAAATTTTTTTAAAAGAAAATGTTCGCAAAACAAGCCCTCACAATTTCTAGATGTACTCATTTCTAGAGGATTCACCAAGTAGTCAGAGGACAAGATTCTCTTCCAACTTTCACTAATCTAGATTAGGACAACTGAAATTAAACTGAATGACAGCATTGCAACAATGGCATAAATAACAAAAGGATGTTAATTTTACTGCCTACAGCTTTCAGAAAACTGTAGAGAATACAAGAAAACCAGAATGTGTGAAAAGCTTTGCAGAATATTTCATCTTCCCACCACCCAAGGGTGCAATCTTGACAGTGCTCTGAGCAGAACTCCAGCACTTCAGAAAGTCCATACATCTTGAAACATGCAATATCTCAGACGCCAGTGATTAAAGCAGGTAACTGCTTTGTCCAGATCCCTGGGGGCATTAAAACGCACATTTGTTTAGAAAGGCTAACTCTGGGCAAGTAACTCTCTTTCAAGCTGGGTGAAAGTCACAGAAGGGTTAAGAAAAAGTTTAACAGCCATGTTATATTGGAGCAATCATTGTAATGCCAGTGCTCTGGGCAATGACAATCTGTTAGCTCTTTTCTAAACCCAGTACAAGCATTTGTAATGCAAATGTTAGCGCACTGAATATATAGCACTGTTCCTACACTCATTCATGCTAGGGAGGGGAAGAATCTTGTGGCCCCATCCTCCTTCCTCAGCAGATTGCTCCCTTAAGCTCTTGTTTACTTCCCTCTGTTTTCTCTAATCTAGCTTTAAATGCCAATAAGCACAGATTATTATTCAGAATTGGTTATAGTATTTGTTAGCTTTGTCTCTTACTCCCAGAATAAACCCTATTGATGTATACAGTGAATAGGCTCAACTCCTCTTTCACCTGATTTTTAATGCAGTTTTCTTCAGCTGCATCAGTAGTACCCTGAGTTCAGCACTCTATAAACAATCCACCTTTGTAGAAAATGGGAGCAGGAATAATGGTTGAGTGTTTTAAGAAATTTATGTCTCTATTTCCTTGAAATCTGTACTCTTGGTAAAGGACTCAAAAAAACCTGGGAAACAGTCTCCAGCTGAGAAAGGTTCAAGGTTAAAGAAGAATAATATGAAGGGAAAATATACCTGTTTGATGCTGCCATTTTGTTAGCTGCAGAAAATATGCAGATAAATAATATGCATACAGCCTTTTGTGTGCATCACCACCCTATGGCACTGCCTTACAACTATCTTCTGTTTGGAAGCCAGTTTAAGAATTTTACCATGGAAGTATTGAATACCTGTAAAGCCAGTTTAAACCCACTGCAGAGCTTATTTTTCTGACTTTTCATGGACCTGCTAGAAAAAGGCCTGAAGTTTGTGAGGGCTCTGTAAAATAAATTGGACACTGTAACATAAGAATATCTAGAATTTTCCTGATAAAATCACTCCAGTGACAGCTCCCCGTGCAAGTGAGCAGAAAAAAAAAATTTTTTCCAGCTTCCCATTGCCCTTAATTAAAATAAACAAACAAACCTGCCAGGAATAAAATAAGTGAATCTGCTACTTATTTTGGAAGAAATTAGCAGACAGGAATATATTACAAAGTACATTAGCCACATTCAACACTTCAAGCAAGATCCAATGGCCAAAACCACAAACTTAAAACTAAATTTTCAACTTATTTTATCTTCCCTTCATATGCACATGTCAAAAGTAGCAACCCACCAAATGTTCAAGGAGACAGCCAAATTCTGCCACAGTAGACATCGATTTCAGAGCAGGAGGAATGAAATGGGACTTCAGGGTTTTTTTCCTCACAAGTGCTAAGATACAGTAGAGTTAACGGCTTCTCACCTCCAGATCTATAGAGGCAAGAAGATAGCAATAACTGAGGTAACTTAAAAATTACACTGGAGCACCTGCCGTGACACACACACTAGCTGAAGGACACACGAGAAGGAGGTGCTAAATGGCCTGCATAGAGAGTAAACTTCCACATAGTTAAGATGCTTACAAAAAATATTCAGGGTGGGGTAGGGAATACAGTATAGGCAAGAAAGGTAGAAAACAACTCTTGCCCAATCCCAGTGTTCAACAGCAGAAGAAATAACCATGCCAATTTGTGTATTTATTTGTAAAGCAGCAGGACCTGCTATCCCACTGAATTACTACAGATTCAGCGGGCTGAGCACTGCATAAATACAGAGCAAAACAGCAGTGACAAGTAGAGAGTTTTACCTGATACACTGACTTAAGTTTTATTTCTATCCCCATGTGTTTAGTTATTCAAGAAATCACTGCTTATGAAGATATACAGATACATTTTCAACAGTATCTAGCACCAGAGCTATTAAGAAAATCTGAAGTATTTAACAGTGAAGGCTAAAGTTAAACTGGACATAACTGAAACAGCAAAAACACACCCATTTTCTCTTCAAAACAGGAATAAGCAAATATGTACCATTATATCATAGGGCTGAACAACTATTGTGTTTATACAGTAAATGAAGAACTTGAAAACAGACAAGTTTTGTGTCTGAGCATCCCCTGTCCCTCCAATAGACTCATGACCCTCAATGAAGGTAATTATTTTGAAAATCCAATACTTCATGTAAAGGGCTTCAATGATTAAATGAAACACGATTTATCAAATTCTCTCATTTACAATCAGTGCCCCACAGAAACCTTCCCGGTTTTGCTCAAACTGATCAAGTAACTAAAAATCAGTACCCTTCACCTACCTTGCTATATAGCCAGAAAATAAAATAAAAATAGTGAACTGTTATTTTATTTAAAACATGGGTCAGGGCATTTAACTTTGTACTTTACGGAGTAAAATAGCTGACCTAGTCAAATCTACTTCAGAAGAAAAGACATTTTAGGATTGACAGTATATGGCAACTCCCCTTACTGTATTCCTAAATGTATAAAACAATTCCATTTTGAATAGAAAAACAAAATTATCCATACTCAAAAACAACAAGGTTAATATTTCTTCCTCAGGGAAAAAAAAAAAGCAGATACGATTCTATTTAGCATATCAATGAAATCAGAAGGGAAGTTGTATTGAAGGACTAACTATCCTTAATGCCCTTATTCTCCCTTCATTATGCCACCGATGTCCCAGGACAACAACATTAATTTGACATGGATGAGTTATGACCCACTGTTTCTTGCACAACTCTCAAGAAGCCTAAGGCAGGGTTTTCTGCTTTGAGTATTGGGACCAGAAAGACCACGCATAAAGGCAGTGCAGTAGAAGGAGCAATTAAGCTACAGGTTGTTTTGCTGTAAGCAGTTTACCAGCTGCGCCTAATAAATTATTTGATTATATATCAACCTATAGTTTTGACATCGATTGTAACCATGCATAAGACTAACATTCAGCGACTTTGTGTATTTGCTTGTGTGATTATAACAGTAATTCCTCCTGGCTCTCATTAGCGTACCCTGGCAATCCAGCACTATTGGATTTTCCAAACAAACGGTTGGCATGCTCACAGCACCTCAAAAACATGGGCTAATCAAATACAACAATCCTGAGAAGGAAGTGGGAACTGATTGCTACTCCTATTTGCTGATGAAAAACAGACCTGCAAAAAGGCCACTCGTACACAGAGCAGAAATACATAAGAGAGTGAAACTAAGGCATTTATACATCATGTGTGTGCGTATATACAATGGACATACACACATGTAAAACACAATTCAGTAGAGATATCTAAGAAATTCCTGAACTAGAAGACTGACATGCATGTGTATATATATTATAGGTAAAATACCACTTGTCATCCAGGACTCCCGTTCCTGGCAGGCCCCGGCTGCCCCGTGCCCGGGTCTGTGATGTCCGGAGGTAGAGCAGCGACTCTTTCACTGGCCATGGAGAGGGAGCTTGCGTGCCCTTGTGAGGTTGAGAGCTGTGCTGGTGGTGGCATGTGCCTCTGGTAGGGTCTCCCAGGCCAGACAGGTCTCGGTTGAAGAGTCAGACAAAGTGTGTCCATGGGCAGGATGGGCTCACTAGCCTTCGGGCAGCCATCCTAGGAGAAGGACAACTCTGACTCCAAACCCAGGCAGATGGAGCTCGTTTAGCCTTGTAAGGCATCCATCATCTAAGAGAAGGGTACTCTAACCAAACCTACGACCTGAGGACTTCGCTATCACCGTCCAAGCTCACTAGGCCCTGGCAGATGATCCGCAGGTGTAAAGGGTGGAGCCAGTTCCACTCACACTGGTGCCTCACCTAAAAAATCCACTGCGCAGGCCCGAAGGGTGCACCCCTCGCTTGCAGTGAGAAAAGCCCTTTCCAGATCTTCATTCCCGAAGTCAAGTCATGATGATGATGAGAATACCACTCTAATGTACACACTCTGTTTCTGGCACTTGCACCACTTTACTTAGTGGCTCTCCATCATCTCCATATGCACTGGTTCATGCTTAGGAGCTGTAGCTATGGACATTGCATTTCCCAATCTCACACTGACTCTATACTGCCTTGCCTTCTCTCAAAAAAAGGGGAATTATCTCTAATGAGAAAGACAGATTACAAGGTCTTGAACAAACCTGAATGAAAAAAAAAAATCACTGTGAAACAGACTTCACAACCACTGCAAGTCTGAATAGGTGCCTCCCTTGACCACGTCCATTTACTAAAAAATGCTGGCATTTACTAAAAAATGAGCCTTCTTCATAGAGGACAGCCATCTTCTAAGTGTGACCACAAAGAACCATGGAGAGCTGTAATTTTTCTCTAGCTAAAAGTTTCAGTCCTCCAGTGAGGACCCATAAACTGTCAAGATGACTCAGAGGACCATCACACATCACATGTAACAAAGCAGTGAATTAACCAAATCTCAAAAAAAAAAAGACAGCAATTCATAAACTATTTAATGGATGATTATGAATAACAAATAGGTGAATGTAAATTCAGTTCTCCATGGATAATACATATACAAAAATGCTAATTTTTCAGGCTAAATTATTCAAAACGAACAAGTCAATCTATTCCTCACAGACCACCATTTCTGGATGCTATTTATAAAACAGACAAAATTGGTGTGCTTGCATCATCTATTTCTGTACAAGAGGAAAGCACATGATAATCCTCTGTTTCCTTTATTAAGGCATTCCATGGACATGAATGGCAACAATAAATGCAAGAACCAGCTATAATTGATACTGCAGTGACAGCTAAATTACAAACTGGCAGATTTGGCTAACATTACAAATTTCAGCATTTCTGACCAGGCGCTTAATAAATGAGGTATTTTGTTATTAAGTGATATAGTCAGCATAACTCTGAACAAAACAGCCTGATTCAGAATTACATCACCATCATGTAAAATACCTGTTGTTCAGGGACTATTCCCAAAACTAAAAAAAAATCTATAATTGCCAGGAGTAGTTACGATCAAAAACCACTATTGCAAAACAAGGCACATCACACAGAGCTGCTCTTCCTTGACTTCCCAGCCAGCTGTCTTTTTATAACCACAGGATCCCCTTCTACTTGGAGGGACTCAGCTCTCCTGAGCAGCAGAGACAAATGCAGTTGAGCTTCTTTCCCTTCTGATCCACAGAACAAGCTTTCAGCATACTACAATTTGCTGTACACTACACAAACCAGCACAGAGGCAGTCACAAAATCTTCCTTCTCAACAGACTAGCCATACTTCTGACTGATTTCCAAAACTAGAGTAAGTCCTGATAAAAGGAATTCTCCACTGAAAGAAGGATCAAGCACTGGCATACAGGTACTGAAGAAGTTTGTTGAACTGGGACATCAAAGCTACCTGTGTTCATGCTCTTACCTAGCATTGGACCAAGATCCACAATTGTCACACACATTTTTGGCAACTATAGTCATATCAGGATCAAGGACTAAGTTAACTTAGTATTTTACAAGCAATCAGTTCACGTTAGTCACTTCAACACTTGATACAAGTTAAGAAATAAAAAGCCCCCATAGAAACAATTTTTTTCAGATACAATTTAAAGGTTTAGCAAGACAAGTGCTCTGAATAGGGATCTAATTAGATCCAAAGGCTCAGCTCGCAAACTTGGTGTTGTACGAGCAAAGGAGAGGCTGGTTCAATATCACTTCTATCAGCGACAGCTGAGTCTCCCAGAAGGCTACAGACACTTGCATGTGGATCCTGGCTACCTCATTTACCAATGAAACATCCCAATTAACTTAAAAAGTGATTATCCATATGAATTCTCACTGAAATTATTGTGGCCAAATGTCTTTCCTGGCTTGTAGAATTGCTTCCTCATTTACATGTGGCTGAGCTTCCTCCTCACCCTCCCCCCCATCCCTGGAAATGGCACATTTCACCCTAGCTGTATAAAGTGACAATTGCATTAAAGGGTTAGGAAAGAAAAATGTTAAACATGATGTAAAAATAGAGATTGAACTATCTAAAATAAATGGAATGCCTTTTTAAATAGTGAAAATGACATTGGTCTAATTTTTTTTAATACTGATTCACATACGGAAAACAAAGAGAACATAGATTCAACTAAAATCAAATGAGATTCAAAATTGCTTCCAGAGTTGGTGCAGAAAACAAAGCATGCACAAGGGTCTACTATGCTGCACTCTTGCAAGGCATAAACAGGGTCTGCAATAAACTGCTTGATGCTGTCTTGCTGGTCATAAAACTGAAAAAAGGGGATATGCCATTTTTTATAACACTTTAGGGTCCAATGCAATATAAATTATATCTGGCTTTCTGGCAGTATATGCTCTGGGAGCAGATTCTGGTGACTTTGAGTTTTATATACATTTTTGCAATACAGGAACTGAACATAATTTTTGCTGGATTGGACCATTAGGTAGCTATAGCTATTCTCAAAGGACAGCCTAAGTGACAAGCATTCTGAATCCCAGTGAAAATATAAATCATTTTAAAAAAGACCAAGATAAGAAATCCTTGATTTGACATTTCCAGTATTAAGAAATATTTTTGTATTCCTTTTATACTTAAAAGAAACAGTAACTTCTCAGAAAACATTAAAATTACTTTGTCTTCATGTGGATGCAAGAATACCATCACAATTCCACTAAATAAATGTTTGCATCTTCTCACAGCTATCAAAACTGAATAATAAATGTTTTAAAGTATTGCTAAATCATCATAAATTAAAAAAAATTCTTACATTAATGGATTCAGAATATCATGCACTTTAGGACAAAATTAAGTACTTCTACTTTACCAAACTTCAAAAAAAAAATCTTCTCCATAAAAATAATTACAAAACTGTTTTTAAAAATTTGCATATATTAAGCATGCAAGGCCCTATCTTTCTTTTCCTTTTTCTCTATTCTGTTTCTAAAAAGCTTCATTCGTTAGTACAAAACCTCCACTATCTCACTTATTCTAATAACTTACAGCTCTGCTTCTCTACTCTAGACTGCTTTTTGACGAATCTGAATTGAAGTATCAGTCTCTATCTACAATTGACTTATAGATACTGAGTTCCACATGGCAGTGCTTCCAACCTAATCAATAAGATTACCACCCACCTTCACCTCTATCATTCAGGGTGGTCATCTGAGTGTCATCTTCAGATCAACATCACTTTAGCTGTGTAAAAATCTTAGCACTCCCTCTTGCAGAGCAGCTCTGCTAGACCATGATTTCCCATCAAGGCACAAAACTGAAGCTTTTTTAGTCAAGATACTCATTACTGTGGTGCAAGATGAGTGAGACGTGTTTTTTCACGTCCCGGATGAATCCAGCCCAGTTCCTTCAAAAGGTTTTGCAAAAAGGCCATCTTAGATCATTGCTTTGACCACATTGCCATTTTTATTGCCTTCTTCCAAGGGGTTCCTTGGAACCTCTGGTGCACCAGAAATAGCGTCTCCCTTTTCTTTGGCCTATCCCAATCTCCATACTACCGCACACTATTCACAGTCCTCACTGATTCCTTCTCTCAGATCCCATTAACCCTAGCTTTCAGCAACCTGTTAGTAATTTTACCTCTAGCAACCACCTTTTGTCTTCTTCTTGCCTACTCACCACTGTTGGAAGGACAAACTGAAACAAAGGACTTTCTTCAAAAGCTCAGCATCTTTTTACCTGGACACCTGTACAGTATGTGAGGCTACATAAGGAAACTTCTCATTTCTTTGTACTGTCCAGTCTGTTGACATCCATGTATTATTTCCTAATATAGTGAGACAATATGTTCTCTGGGGGATGGAGTGCTTTTTTCTTTTTCCACATTCATAACCCAAGGCAGTCACGTTCCTAGATAATAATGTAAACCAAATAATGAACAGTAATGATCTTAAACTGAATTTCCTAAGTTTATAACATCATTTTAGAACAACTGCTTACAGGGTCTTTTGCTTGAAAAAATAACATACACACGTTCTCAAATCTGGACCTATTTAACACAAGTCTTGATGTGTTAAATCCTGATGCGTAGTGAATTCCAGCTAAGTTAAACACAACAACTTTCCAACTAAAGCAGCACCTTGCCTGGACAACATACATTATATTTTATCTAAGGTACACATAGGAAGTAGAAACAATAAGTACATTACCAAAAAGGTCTTCTCTTTAGGATCAATAGATTTGGAAAGTTATTTGAAAATAAGTTACTGAGGCAATATTCAGTCAAAATGACTGCTATCAACCATAAACATACAGGACCCTCTAACTACCCAGGGTAATAAGTCTTGTATATTATTGCTGGGAATTCCTTCAAAGCCCAAATCATTTTTAGTTTGCAAAGCTTCCCAATTTATTTTCCATGGTTGGGAGGAATCTGCTACTAAACTAAAACCACAGTTTTATCCCCATTATCTCTACACATAAAAAAGGCATAGAGCTTCGGGCTAGAATTAACATGAGATAGGCTATTATGACTGTAAGAACATTTAGCAGTCCCCGTTGACTTTGTGGTTTGCAATAATAAATATCCTCCCCATAATCTCTTGCTCTTTTTTCTGAACTTGATGCCTTGAGGAGTTCTTGAAGCTTGTGATAAAATGCTAACAGTATTTACCTATTGTGCTACTAGCCTGGATTTCCTTTTTTCCTTGGGCAAAGTCATTTAAAGATACAATATTTGCAAGCAAATACTTTTACAAGTATAACCCTTAATTTCATGAATGCCCTACAGAAATATGATGTCCTACTGTACTTGACTACTGAAGCAAAACTAAATCTGCTTGTAAAAAATAATGGTGCTATTTAATAATGAAGTGTTTCCTCTTTCACCAAGGAAAAGCCTTGCAATCAGACGTGAAGGTTATAAAAGATGTAGTCTGCAACTCAAAAGTATCTTCTTATCACTAATCAAGATAACAATTATAAACAGATTTCCATAAGGAGGAGTTAGGCATTTAGAGGGTTTCACCAAGTTCCGAACTTCATGCACATACTAAATGGTGCAAAGTACTGACACTTATTAAGATGATGATGAAAGCAATGGAAACTAAGGTGTAATCTTGCATACAAAAGTATCTCACTTTGATATGCTGTTTCCATGTAATGCAATCCCCCCCCCCAACTTGACTAGTCTGGATGGTTGGGGGTTTTGCTTTGCTTTTTTCTAGAACTGTTCACAAGTACATTCAGGAGCGAAAAATTAAGAGGAAGACAACATCCTTTAAATGTTCAGAGTTCCAGTTCACTAAAAGCTCTTCAGCAAACTTTACAGTAACATTTCACATCACTGAAGTTTTTCTTTAACTCATCTTGCTGTTTTTTCCTTACTCAGAAGTCTGTCAAGTGAATTCAGTGGATTATCAGGCAAAACATTGCACATCACAAAGGCCCTCTCACATGAAAAGAAAATTTCAGTCTCCACAGATGTCACACAGTCCTCACAAGAACAAATTGAATCAAACCATGCTTCCACACCTAAATGTGTATGTCCCTCCATCCTGTACACTTGTATGCTGTAAGGCATAGATGAGTAGTGGTCTACTGGCAATTGATTCTTTCAATACAGAGAAAGCAAGAAACAATGAAGTTATTCATAAGACCAACAATACACTCTCTCTGCTTCACGTACATGCCCAATTCAATTTAAATTGTGAACAGATGGGAAGCAAAACATTTACTCATATTTCAGATTTAACACATTCTTCAATATTTTCTTAAACTAATGAAAGGTATCTTTTTTTTTAAATGAAGGTGTTTAGAATTATGAACTATTTCCAGACAGATAATCGACTGATTGTTCTGCAGCTCACTGATTTGATTCCCATTGCAACTGAATTTATTTTGACATTATTCTTACTTGACAGAGATTCACTACTGCCATTATTAGTAGACACTTAAATAGTTCTCCCCTATGAAGTCTACCTCATAATTTTATTTTTATTGTTTCTAAGGGTAATGTCATACCTGTGTATTTGCTAGATGTGACTCCTCCTTTCCTCCTCTGAATGAGGTATTTTTCAGTTCTCATGAGGTTTCCACAAAAATTGCTGGAAAATTATCTGCACAGTGAGGGCACTGTATAAAACATGTTTTATACTTGTACACATAAAGAAATTATTTCATTTTAAACAAAGGAGAGAAAATGAATTTCAGAATCCACAGTACCAGAGAGAACCTCCAGCATCTTACAGCTGCACCATTTCCACTGTTCTTCTCCATCTTCTTTAACCTCCCCCTCTAGGCCTTCTTCATTTTTTCCTTTTGTCTCTAATTCTTTATTCTTCTTCAAAAGTTTCCACACACACCTCGTGTGATGGCCACCAATCCTCCCCTCACATTTTGTGCCCACAGAATGTGTTGCCATCACCTCTTCAACCTGGAGAGCGCACTCCAATTCCCAAGTACATTACTAAAAATTGTAATTAGAGGTGAAATCATGACACAGATGCAGACTTCAGCAGAGCCGTACATTTAAACACAGCCATAACATTCAGCCAGTGCCACAACAGATTCTTAGGAAAGAAATTCAAGTATTGGGTTTCCCGAGCTTCTATAGCATCTGCAATTCTCTCCCTGCCTTTTCCTTTCTGTCCTCCTCCTAACTCGGCCTAACTTCATACAAGGTATAAAGTCACATAGCCTTTAGAGCATGATCTCACAAACTCTCACACGTTAAGTGCTGTGCCATTTGATTTCAGCGGAGCTCCTCTGGGATAAAGTAGAGCAATAGTGAGTCCTTGCAGGATCTGGGAGATGGCAAGTTGTTGAGGACCCAAAGACGCTTCTCCTCATTACCTTATTTCACATGTTAAGTGCTGCACGTTTCATATAACAATATATTTATACCAGTCTTTGATCATTTATCTCATTCAGACTACCGTAATTTTCAATGTACTTCCTTACTACACACAGCCTTGTTTAATTTCCTTCTATCTGCAGATGAGAAATTAGGCCCAGAACAGATCAAAGAGACTACTAAATTTGGGTCATTATCCACAAAGCATCCCAAGATGGTCTGACTTGGCTTGTCAGTGAAAGTTCACTTGTAATGTTTCCCTCACCCTAGAAAGTGAGACATGGCAGATTAGTAACTATGATTAGACCAGCTGATATAGCCAAAAAGCTTGACAGGATTTAAAGCATAACCTTGAGAGTTTCTTCAGGACTCATATACCTGAAAGCTCGTCCTCCTTTTTCTCCTGGGAGTATGTCAGAAAAGTTTTTATCCAAGCAGCCACTTTATCTACTACAGAAATCACTGATTTACAAGGGTCTGTTCAGAGCAGCTATTTCATCTCAGCACCTGAACATGTTTAGCTTTGAACAGACTGAACCTAGTCACCTGATTCAAATTAACAATATGCTTAAATACTCCAATGGACCAATGCTATAGTAGCTTATATGTACACCTTCAAAAACAAACACACACACACCCCCCACACCTTTTTCTAAGTACAACTCTGGAAGACAGACCATATTTCCTGATGTTAATCTGCTTTTCTTACCTTAATTCATTTTTCATGCTTTGATTTGAAGGTGCTCAATTTCAAATTAATGCAGGATATTTCATCATCCTTTTGATACAGTTTTTGTGTCCCACTTTACTCACTATATAAGAAACAGAAAATACACAGCCTCTGCTTTTGTTTGCTACTGATACTTGCACACAGTCACTAAAGAAAGGTTATTTATGCCATCAGGTTGATTTTTAAAGTTTGTCTATAGCATAAAGGATAAAGATACACTTTTTACATTTTGATTTGCAAATAGATCGTGAACCACGAGACTGAGAATCTAAAAGAAAGCCTGAAGTTTAAGCATTATTCTTTTAAATGATAAATTCAAGGCCTACTCTTACCCTATCAAAAATATTCAAATCAAGTATACAATTGCTTCACAGCATTCAGGCATATAGCACAAAAGAAGTTTTGGCCAGCAATAGCTCATACTTCATCTATAGCAATCACGAAGCCTATTATGGACATCTTTGTTTACCTCATCACAAGTTAATATTCATGAAGAAATACTGTGGAACAATGCTCTTCTAGTCTCAGAGCTAACAAGCACAGCTTAAGAGTACCCCACAGTCAAGCTGCCCAACTTCTCTCTCAAGGTAAGTGGAGAACTGAATCTAAATGACAAGTGCTCTCCTCCTCTTCATCTGTGCATTTTTAAAGCCAGGATTTCAGTTTTGCTTACTAACTCATCTCTGTCTGATTTCACCTAACAGACACTGCATACATACAGGAATAAACTTGTAAAGCGTATTTTATTTGACTTATAATGAATCGCTAAACTTCCATCATATCTATGTCACCACACACGATCAGTGAAAAATAAATAAAAAGCCACATGAAAACCAATGAAAACTTGCTATTTGCAATAAAATTATCTTCTTCAGAAAAATCAAGAAATACCGATACCAAACACACAGGGAATACTTTCCTATGCCCACATACATCTTCACACTTCTATTATAATATTCTAATAGAATGTTTTTCCATGCAAGGTTATAAAAGTGTGGTTTATTAGGGTACTGCCACCATAAACTTACAACTCTTCTTCACGTTAAATTTATATTTAGCTACCAAAATACATTACTACATTCCAATCACTTGTTTTTCCTTGCAAGCAAACATAAACTCCCCCAACACTCTAAAGGAAGTGAAGGTATATCTAGCTAGTATTCAAACCACTAGCTCCATATTTTCTACTGTAGCTCTTTTATATTTTCTAAGGTCACAATGTGTACGTAGGTAATTGCCAACGATGAAGCCACAACTACATTATAAAACAACTTATTAAAAATTAAGGATTGTAATTAGACACTGAAAACCAGGAAAATTTTTATTCCTTTCTATACACTCTTAAATCTTGAGCACTACAGTAGCTGTGATCCTCAGACACAGGCTCATCTTATTAACGTGTTACCAGTTCCCTGGGCACGGCAATGGATCAGGTCGGATCCAAAGCTAGAACGCTCTTTAACATAAAAAAGCCCCAAACCAAACACCCCCAACCCCCCCGCGGTGGACTCGCACACGCCGCCGCAGCGCTGCGCTGCTCCCCGCGCGCACCCCGTTCAGCAACA
>NW_010428695.1:27531-35743 GCF_000710305.1 Buceros rhinoceros silvestris | reverse complement strand
CATAAATCCTTTCTGATTTAGTCAACGCGCAGTAATAACTCTTGTCTTTCCAGAATACTGAGCTCAGCAATGCTCAGAATAGTGGAAAATCAAGAACTATAGCACTGCAATGCACAGCCACACTGCCTTTACTCTGCTTCCTTTCCATCCCTGAAGGCCAGCTATAACCAGTGAGATTGTTTTGAAAGCACTCCATGGGCTTACAGATGGGAAATACCCTTATGGTGTGGCATAAGAGGCACAATGGGGTCACGGGCTCGTGCAGTTTAGCACAGGCAGGCTTTTTGGTAGGACTAAATGGTTAAACATAAGGCAAACAAAGGTAGATCCTGTCCAACCCTGTGCAATGGAAAGTATAAATATGTCCTCTATGGGTGTATTGGGACAGTACACTGGCTAAGATAGGGTTGTCACAATATGTCATCTAAGGCTGGTTTCTACTTCTCGGACAGAAGAAGAAATGTTTGAGTTGTTCTTAAAAAAACACCATAAAAGGGCAGTCACTGTCACAGCACGACCTTATCACTGCATTAAAGAGTTTTGTCGTTGAGTTTCTTAGAGCCACTTTCTTAGATGTAAGATAAATGTTTTCCTGCAGGGATGAACGTGCACACGTGCAGCTATTCTAGTGTGAAGATCTGAGACACTGCTGTAGCAGGGGTAATTGAAAAGACGCCTGTGGGCTGTCTTCCACTCTGCATTTTGTTACTGTGGTATGAATAGCAGAAGGAAATGCAGAAATTATACTAATCAACGCACGGAACTGTGTTGTCAGCCAGTTCTCAGAGCATTTGAGGATGAACCTTTTTGCAGTTGTTCATATCATTCAAAAAAGAAAACCACTGACCGCAGAAAACTTTGACTTCACATTATTTGCTATATTATTTGAAACTTATTTACAGGTGCTGTGATTTCAGCCTTGATGGGCAAATTTCAGGCTTCTCTGCTATTTCTAACTCCAGTGTTTTTTGCTCTGTCAGAGGGCATCCTGCCGGCAGGTGTGGCAGTCTCTGTTTTGAGCAGCTCCCAGGGCTGGTGAATGGCAAAGGCAGGCACCCCCTCTTCCTGTTGATGTCCGTTGTTCCCTTGACACCTGTGGCATTAATTTACCCTTTCAATATCTTTGAAGAAAGAAAGATGACTGGAGATACTGAATGTGCAAAAATACTCGTGTATTTGCATCAGTTCAGCTGTTACGTGGGATGATTGCGCACCCTTCGGCAGGCCTGTGATGTGTGGGGATAACAGCACACATCTGAAGATGCCCAAGAGCTGGGATGCCAGTGTGCACCTCCTCCCATAGCTTTGCTCATCAACTTTCAACTTTCTTTGTTTCCTGAAGCAATGGGAGGCAGCTAAGCTGGGAGGCCTGGAGAAGGCAGTAGGGATAGAGACACACTGCAGATAGCCTGGGTGGTGGGAGAGCCTAGCAAAAGAACTAGAAAGGGAGGGCAGTTGTAGAAAAGCCAGTCAATAGATGACTCCAACGCGCACTGCAATCTGCTTTGAGGCAGGATTGTTTTTACCCTTGCCAACCCCAAGTAGATACTTCAGGTAACACATTCTTAAATCCTGTAAAGCAGGACTTTCAGTATCTTCTCTAGTTAGCTTGTGCCCAGTCCCTCACCATCCTGCTAGAAGATTCTTTCCTAATATCCATCCTAAATCTTCTTTCTGAACAGTAAACAGATTTCTGCTGTGCTGTGAAGGAGGACACCTGAGAACATCTTTCCTTTTGTAGCGGATTATGACATCATTGTGTATTGTTTTCTCATTCATTGCCTGCTCAGATTTCCATTTTCCAGAAAAAATTATCTCATTTCCTTCCTCTTCCCCATAAATTGCCTCTGTAAACCTCTTCACATTCTTGGAGGTCTTTTCTAGACTCTTTCTCATTTCCTTATTATTCTACTAGATAACACCCTTCAGATATCATGTACCATAGTACATATCACTCCAAGACGACAGTGACCTCCGTTTTAGACCTCTACAGCTCTAAGCATGATCCAATCTTACTAATAATTTTTGTTAGTATATTCCATATAAATTTTGATTTTTTCCAGTTGCTTCATCCTATAGCTATGTATGGTTCCTTCCTGCAGAACCAACACTCAGCCAAATATCTCATTATACATGAAAGTCTTCTGCTAAATTTAGCAGTGTGTACTTGACTTTATTGAGTTTCATCTCACTGAAAACCATTATGCATTCCTGTTCTTCCTTGCAGTTTCTCTTTCCTCAGGTTGATGTCATTCTCAAATCTGATGATCACACACTCTGTTCCATCACTTCAGCTACTAAGCACGATCTTGAAACTGCTACTGACTCTGACCCCTGTACAACCACACTTCAATGCCCTTGAAGAGTGACAATGAATCCTTGATTAACCCTCACGAGGAGAGCTTCATCAGTCAGCTACGCATCCACTTTTAGTGATGGCATCTGCAGAATATTTGTCTACTGCAGTTATGAGAACCTCAAATGAAATAGCACCAAGAGCCTCGCTAAAATCAAAATGAATCATACCAACCTCCTTCAGCCACAAGGCTGGATATACTGCCAAAGAAAAGAAGTGGGTTTTTTTGATGGGGTGCATTATTTACAAGCCCGTGCTGGCTGTTTTTTCCCCCTGTTATCCCATTATTTCAGCGGATCGAAGCTAAGCTGATGGGTATGTGATTTTCTGGGTTCATCTTTTCTCTGTTTTTAAAGGTAAGCCTGTTGTTTTCCCTCTTGCACTTGTCTTCATCCGACAGATTGAATATACTTCTTGTCAAAACTTGTTCTCTCTCTCTCTTCTTTCCCATTCCCCTATCGCTGCCTTAGATGAAAGTCAGTAATTCAGTGATTGCAGTTAGCACTTTTTCATAAAGTTGAGGCCAAGAAAGCATGTAATATTTTCCCTTTTTTTTTTTTTTTTTGTGGTAGACCTAGACTTCCTTTTAATCTGGTTGGCAACCCTCTTTCTCGGTTTCCTTTACTTCCCTGCAGTCTGCATCTCGCTTTTAAATTTATCCTTTTTGATCTATGCCTTTTGTCCACATCTTTTACTATCCCTCTGCTCTTTTTTTCCATATTTTTCAGGATATTTATTTGATTTTTCAGGATATTTATTTGATTTTCAAGTCCTTAAAGAACTCCTGAGACAGCTGTATTAGTCTGTGTCTAATTCTTTTAATTTTCCCTTTGCAATGCTACAGCTTACCACTTTGCTTTTTACATAATGTCTTTTTAATAGCTGTCAGCCTTCAGCATTTCTTTGTATTTAAAACTGATGGCTTTGTTTAGAAGCTCTTCCCACCAATTTCCTAGTTTCTTAGTTTGGTTTTTTTTGAGTCCGTACCTTATGCTGTTTTTTTTTCTCAGCCAATTCCTTAGACTAATGAATTTTATCATACGAAATCACTTTCATGGGAATTATCTTCTACTCTTAAAAATTCTCATCTATTCTCAATTCTTCCTCCTCAAAACTGAAGTGAACTGACTAAAAAACCCAACATCCTCCACTGGCAGCAGACTCTGCCTTGTGGCCATTTTTGGCCAGGTATTCAGATGAGCACCACATTTTGTGATAGATACATACAATGATGTTGTTCCCACCTCCTCCTTTTATCTACACCCAACAGGCCAACAAAGCCTGTAGCCATCCTGCATCTGTTGCCAGGTGGCTCTGGATGGTGCCATGGACTTTCTTGGAGGCCTGTCTCAGGAGAACTGGTGAAAACAGTCACAATCTCTGTCCTGTTCCTTCAGCCCCACTTCCCAAGGCAGTGGTCAGCTTTGGGTCCAACATGATGGTTTGCCAACACCTGAGCAGATATTGTCCTCTGGCAGTCAGTGCCTAGTGGATTGGAGGTGTCCTAGTGCCCTTCAGCTGGTATCTGCAGTTTGACAGCACACCTGCCAGGATGGAGGACCTGGCAGCAGACCACTCTCTCTTGCCCGCCTGGTGAATTCCTCCATACAGCAGCTATGAGCCAGCCAGCCAGGACAGAGACCAGCGTCTCCTCGCTAAGCATTGGAGTTGCTTTTCTTCACCATATCTTATAGCCACATAATGCTCCTTCATCAAGAAATTGCTCAGGGAGTGTTCAATTCTTCCTCAGAAGTGTTCAAGACCAGGAATGGATGAGGCTTTGAGCAACCTGATCTTGTGGAAGGTGTCACTACCCATGGCAGGAGGGGTTGGTCCAGATGACCTTCAAAGTTCCGTTCCGACCCAAAACTTTCTGCAATTCTGACAAGACTAACTGGGACAAGCAGTGAACTCTGTTTCCGAGAGAAGGTGTCCATCAGTCTCGTTCTTTCCTTTTTAATTCTGGCACCTGACATACGCAGTCTCAGAGATCAGATCTAGAGTTAAATATAAATATTATAATTCATGGGGTTTTTAATATCCCTTTTTGAAAGGACGAATACAAGGAAAGGTGTATACAAGGAAAACATTATTTAGGACTGGAAGGAGAACTCTGGAATAGTCCCATGGAGACGAGTTCTTTAATACTGTATATAAAGTGATCACTGTCCACTTCAGAACAATTTTAATTAAAAAATTGCAACAAAACCTCATTCCTCATTTCTACATTCTACTAAACTGATACAGTTTTAAAGTTGTTAGGTTTTGGGGGTTTTTTTTGCTTTTCAGAAGAGAGTGTTCTAGAAAGGATAATGGCACAAACCAGTTGACTTTAATGATCACATGTTCATTATTTCAACTGATTGCACAGAATTAAAAAGTGCCTGTATGGTCTAATTGAAGCATATTTCCTTTCAAGCGCACGCTTTTGTTCAAAACATATACACACAGATAGAAATTGTGCTAACACTTGCAATTTCAACTCCTTTCAAAAATAATCAAGCCCTTATGTTACTCCTTTGTTTAGAATGAAAATAGCTCATTGATTTAAAAAAAAAATAAGTAAAAACATTTTGGTAACTGCTTCTGCAGGTAAGTACAACATTTTATCCTTTCACCATTCATTTCTGATGTCGTATCGACTTCTTTTACTTTCAGCTTTTCCTGATACGCAACAGTCTCTGCTAAGCCTTTGTGACAGCTGCGGTTGAGCTGCTGGTTATGCACTGCTTCCAGCTCTTGGATACCTCACATGTCCTCCAGCTGCAGGAATTGCTACCAGAATCTGAAAATGCAATGAAATGCAGTTATGCAGCCTTGCAAGGGCCAAAGGATTTTAGTGTTCCCTCTCCCAGCCCCAGGCTTCTCTAACTGTTCTGAAAGTTTCAGAAGCACGTGGACTGAAGTCCAGTGCTTTTTAACCACTCGCCTGTAGAACAGCCTTTGTTGGAAAACATAGTTCTTTGAGAAGGTTATTATACTCCCTGGATTGTCATTCACCTGGATCTTAACAGCATGAATCTCCTCCTTCTAAAAGCACAATATTTTCCAAATTTCTACAATAAATTCTGTTAACCAGTGCTTTTTTCTCCACTTAGGTGTAAGCTGTCGAACAAATCAGACACTAAAGTATTCAGAAATCCATCTCTCTTGTTCCCTCCCATCCCTGCACACTCACCTGCCTTCAGGGAGGAATTGCATTTTTCTCTTGAATCTCTAGAGTGTCCTGCTGCATCTCTGGGGTCTTTTAGATGGTTTCATGTTCTTTTTGATAGTTTTTTCTCCCTTCATTTTCTTTTATCCTACTCGACCTTACTGACACTTTCAATATTTCACATTAAAAATTAAATGATATTTCATTTCCACGAATGAAGTATACTCTGGGTGCTGAAGGTCAGAGGTCTGCATTGATGTTAGTAACCGTAACAAGCCTTTTTGTTTGTTATCTTATCCTGAGTTAAACCAAAAGCTACTAGAAGAAAAAGCATATAAAGGAAGGAGAGAAGCACGTGTCTAATTCTGCCAGAGGGTTGACACTAACTCTTAAATAACTAGCATACTAGAGAGAAGGTTTTATGTCCACACCAGCCCATGGAAAGCTTCTTGCCCTTGCTCAGCCTTTCCCATGTGCCTCCCTGTGTCATCTGCCCATGTCCTTGCCAGCTTCCTATTGTCACCCACCTTGTGGTATCACGTCTCATGTCTCCTAACCCAAACCATCAGATCACCAGCTCCCTTTTGGTCAGCCTCAGTGTGAGGCTCATTGGTCCCCTCTCTTTCATTGTGAAGCCACTCCTCTGCTGAGCGCTTACCCAATGCACATCCCCATCTCAACCCCACAGATTTCTTTCCACCCCAGTGCTTCTCATTCCCTGCTGCCAAGTCTCTCCTCCCAGTACTTCCGCTTCTACACAATTGTGTTTGACAGACCTGTCACTTAGGCTTATATTTTATTTCACTTATAATCTCTTTCACAGTGAAGTGTTTCCTCCAAGAGAAAAGACAGTTCGGTGCACAGGATTAGTCCATTAGCAATGTAACGTTCATAGTACATGTCTTGTATCAGAGATTGAGTGTCAGCTGTCCCCTTGAACTGTTTCTTACTTCATTTGGAGTCTGTGGTGGAGCTGGAGCTGTATACAGCTTTTGGAGCTTTGCATTTTAATGATTTCTCATTCTTGATTATGATGTGCTTGGAGACAACTATAATGAGAAAGAAACTCATAACAGCCAAGAACACGTTAATTGCATTCACCACTTTATTTCCACCAAAAGAGCCAACGCATCAAATATGCTAATAAAAATCCCAGTTTGTGTGTTATCTTTTTCCAAAAGAAACCGGCAAATTGTATATTCCTTCAAAACTCATTATTATGGTATCAGGGATTTGCCGCAACCCCCCATTTTCCAGGCTTCCTTTTTGCCAAGGCTCTCCTGGTCCTCCCCAGCCAGAGAGTCTGATGGAGGAAGCCTCTTCTAGGAGCAATGAGGTAAAACAGCCTGTCTGCAACCCACTCTGGCTGCATAAGAGTCACTTTGAAGTGGTTGGGGAACACTCTGAAAGAAATGTGGGAAACAAAGGTGTTTCAGGTCATCATAGCTAGCTCATAATAATTCTGGCCAAGTGTTACCAGTGCTCAGGCACTATTAAAAATGCAGCCTGCTGTTAAAGGAGCATTTCTCTCAGGAGAAAGAGCATTGACCTCCTGGCATTTACTGCGGTCACTTGCTATGCCCTGTCGGTGGCACTGGCATGGCTGCAGCCTTCAGTGCAACAAATGGCAGAAGCATTTGCAGTCTGATGCAATACCTTTCTGAGGCTGGTGGGAGAGCTCCTGCTCCAGCAGTCACATGTGGAATTGCCGGCATGCAAAGGGAGTGGAGAACATCTGTAGGAATGCTGGCAGCTTGGGCAAGGTGCCCTAAGTGGTCCGTTGGAACAGGAGTGCGAAGAGAGCAACAAATGGTGGGAGTGAAAGAACTTCACAAAAGCTGCAGCTGTAATTTTTTGCAAGCAACCCAGGTGAACTTTGCAAATTGTGTAATATATAAAAAATGAGCAGAAGACAGAAATTAGACGATGCTCAGTATCATCCACTCTTTTAAATTCTATTTTTAATTCAATTCCATATTATTTTGATTTCTGACCGATGTTTTTTGAAGTTGTGACAGCTGATGCTCTAAGGCTGTTGTTAGTTTGCATCAGGATCCCAGGAAACCACAGCTGCACATGCATTGGAAACCAAAAGCAGGAGTTAAGAATCCAGTGGTCTGAATTCAGAGGTACAACTGAGACAGAAAAAAAAAACAAACCGGCCACAACAGCTGTCTGTTTTCTATCCTTTGCATGTCGCTATGGAAATACAATATCGACTAGGCTTCATAGACTGAGAATAGTTAGGCCATTAATTAGGATTAGCAGCAAGAAAGTTAGGATTACCAGAGAAGCCTGAGTTTGGTCACCAGATCCGAAGAAACACGAACAGAAATTACATCCTCCTCATCACCTCTGAAAAACCCAGGCAATAGGAAGATGCTGAAGACAGCCCAGCATCTTGTCATTAGAGACAGATGGTTGGAAGAACCCGTATCCTGTTAACACCACCATCATCTTTTGTATAAGACAGCCAGTCCAGCTGGAACAGTTGCCTCCAATTAAAGTGAGATAGAAAAGCATCATCTCACAATTGGCAAATGATTTGTGTATCCAAGCTCTGACAGGAGCTTATTACTTTGATGAAAATATATGTGTTTATGTTTAGCCATTTGAAAATGACCTACACCTTCTCAATCTGCAATAAGTAAACCACTACAAAAAGCCCTGGGATTTATGGGGGGCCAGGGGTGGGGAGGGGG
>NW_010428695.1:3371-27428 GCF_000710305.1 Buceros rhinoceros silvestris | reverse complement strand
GGGGGGGGTGGAGGTGGTGGGGTGGGGAAGGTTTTGCTACATATAACAGAAAATAACATTTACAGAAGTATCCATTTTGTTCAGTTGCATACTTCCTGATTCGACATGTTAAATCTGTGAGTGTGATTTGAAAAGACAATAGAGGCTTGTGATAATATGGTAAAAATGGACCAAAGTTACCTTAGCAAATAATTCACCGTAGATTCTGCTGTGAATGCATTTACAAGGATAACTGGATTACAAAAATTAGGATTACAAAAAAGGATTACAAAACCTCTGCAATAAAAGGTAAAGCACATACGCTGGAGTATAATTGAGACACCTGCATGTTGTGTTAATGCTGGTTTTTTGCTTTTAGATAAGCAATTTGTACTAACTGCGGTATTATTATGTTGCTAGATCACAAAGTCATGCTCTAAGCTTAAATGGATCTTGGTCAGAATGTCAACAGAAACGACATTATGATAACAGGATTACTGTCCTTAAAATGCAATACTTTCCAGTCCTGACAAAAGAGCTGCACTGTAAACGAAGTCAAGAGCTACACGGACTCAGCATGATGGACTTTTTGAGGGGGAAACAAAATGGATTTCCCTAAATCTTAAAGAAGGAAGAGATGTTTGATTTATTTAAATCTCTCCAGATTATTAAAGATAAACACAGCTTCCGTCCATGAAGTCTATGTTAGAAAATTGTCAAGGTAGTTCTTGGACATACAAATAGGCAGAAGGGGACAGAGGTGTTTCACATATTTCTTTAGGAAGAAGTTGTGCCAAAAGCCTTTTGCAAAAGCCTTGAATTTTCTGTCTATGAGTACTCTCCCATCTGCAGCAGCACCCATCTCTTGGAGGACTTGGTAAAGGACAAAGTACTGAAGGAAGGTTGATCAGAGCCTGTAGAGCATGGGGCAGAGACGGGCCTGGTCTGACTCAGGAGTATTTAATCAATTTGTATAATTAACCTGATGGGAGAAGAAGGAGCCAGGCTCTATTCAGTGGTGCCCGGTGACAGGACCAAAGGCAATGGGCACAAACTGAAACACATGAAATTTCATCTGAACATAAAAAAGATGTTGCTGCTGTGAGAGGGACCAAGCACTGGCACAGGTTGTCTGGAGAGGTTGTGCAGTGTCTGTGCTTGGAGACACTCGAGACCCACGTGGACATGGTCCTGAGCAACTGGCTCTAGCTGACCCTGCTGGAGCAGGGGGGTGGGCTCGAGACACCCGCCAGCTTTGTTTGCTCTCTGGCTCGGTGCCTGACACCCACACTCAGGGAGACGGGCTGCACCCACATCCTCAGCATTTGCCTGTGGCTCCTCTGGGCTGTGTGTGCCAACCCTGTGGCCCCAAGATGCAATTACTGGTTTTCATGTAGTACATGGAATATATATATATATATATACACACATATATATAAAAGTGTCCACAATAGTATGAGGGCTGCCTTGCAGCCCAAAAGAGAGACATTCTAAAAGCATGAAGCTAAGGGTATATACTACATGCTTCAGGGCAGGACTGCTTGAGGAGGAAAATACTGCTGGGATGGTGCTGGAGGAGGCGTAAAACGGGAGTCAAACTTGGTGCTGTGCCAGCTTCGGAGACTGGTGTCTTGCACTGACCTCTCCCAGGCCATAGCTCCCATCTCTGAGCTTCATGCAACTCAAACACTGTGTGGTCCAAGTCAAAGCAAAGGAGCGAGCTGAGGTTGCTGTCTTGTAGCGTTGTTGTCTCGTAACATTGCTGTAAAATTGGATGAAATGCTTACCTAAAATCAGTTTTAGATCAGTTCATTCAAAGAGTTCAGGTTTTCACTTCTACCTTTGACCATCTTGACCTCTTTTTCATACAGACTACCTGCATTTTGAAAGTTGATTTGGACTATGAGAAAATTTAGAAATCATTAATTCAAAACATGCTGAAACTTCTCTTCCAAAATGTTCTAAAATAACCGTATTCATTAAAGAAAGACCCTCTCCTGTTCCAGCATTCACTCTTAATACCATGGCATTTTGAGTGGAGAGCATTTTAATCATAAAACTCCTGACAGAGAAAGAGCCTTTTCAAATGAAGTGAACACCAGACAGTGACAGGAGCTGGTGAGTTAACAGAAGACAATATGGGAGTCGCTGTTGCAATTTTGCAACTGATGCATGTTTAATTTTGTTAGGTTGGAAAAACCAAGCAGATGCTAATATACTTTTGAGCAAATTTTTGCCAGCCTCCTTTGAAAAGAAATTAAAGCCTCGTGGGCTGTTGGAGGAGCACTGACAGTGGGGTGGAGATGTGAATGCAGAAGGCTTTTGATTTAACATCCTCACTGTGCACTTTCTTGGCTAAGGTGGAGAGAACATGTCTCTCCACGAGCTGAACTGCCAGTAAGCAGATTTTGTTTGCTGGTTACCATTCAGCAGCATTAGATTTCAAAGTGCTGGGTGCTTCCTCGAGGAAACCCCACAGACCCCCAGCACATTGTTGCAACTTCAAATATTTCTGTCTGCTAGAAAATGGCTTCATGTCACCAATTTA
Organism: Buceros rhinoceros silvestris; assembly: GCF_000710305.1. Taxonomy (NCBI): domain Eukaryota; kingdom Metazoa; phylum Chordata; class Aves; order Bucerotiformes; family Bucerotidae; genus Buceros; species Buceros rhinoceros. Next base: position 24,901 of record NW_010428695.1, on the reverse strand, counting down.
AATACTGCCATATAGCGCATGTCACTCAGCAGATGTCAGAAGATAATTACCCACCTGAAACAGATGGCCACCTAAAAGAGAGGTTCCTATTTATTAGTTTCTTGAAATTTTTTTTTCCTTAATGTTTAATGAGCACAGAAGGAGAAAAGTGATAAAATGAAAAGCTTGGGGAAAATCAAGGCCTTCTGTTGATGGGAAGTTCTCAGGCTCGATTCCATAATGAGGCTATTCTCTCCCAGAGGTACACATTAGGATCACTTGTGTAAGACTAGGCTGATGAGCAAGCAGATGTGTGTGTTTTGCACTCAGCTTTGAATTTATCTCTTGTACAGAGCAGAGAGCTGTCAGAGACTCCAGAGCTAAGAGCTACTTTGGGCACAGTTTAGGCAAAGGCAATCTTACTTGGCTAGAGCAAAAGCATGGCGCTACAGTGCCTATCACACCCTGCAACGTCAGTGCCCACTTTGCCTTGCATGATACAACCCCCAAATGTCTCAGGATGCCTGCACTCGCGACCAACAACATCCTTTCCCAGTCCAATCTGAAACCGTGTTTTCATTTCTTAATTGAAGTAATCAGTATAAAATCTGGTTGAGTTTCTTCCTGTTCTCTGTCAAACCAAATACAGAACCTGCTGGAAGTTTTTCTCCTTTTGGAGTAATCGTCTCCTGACAAGGAAGGCCTGCATTTCTTTCCAAGCAAGAGCATATTGTTCACCATGTATATGCAGGAAGCGCAGTATTTTGTACCTGAAGGAAAGAGGGGATATTTAGCTAAGAGTAGAACCTCAAGGCAGTAGTTGTGAATGCAAGAATAGAGAGGAAAATACAGCATTTTCAATGTTCCTATATTTGCTTGTTTAAAAATATGAAGTAGGGTATGTGGACTGACTTACACAGCAAGTACAGGAAATTGAAATTTCGTGGTGAAAATGAAGACAATATTCAATATATAGGTGTCACTCCAAATGACATGGAAGCTGCAAATCTGATAATAATTAATATTTTACAGACACTGAATAGTAAAATAATCAGCTAATTGCGTGTCCTGCCCCAATTCCAGAATAAATAGGGCATTTGATATTACTGAGCAGGCTCACAGAAGCTAACCCTGTTCATACTGTAAGGAACTGCTAAGGAAGGATTGCAAGGGTACCTAAAACTATATCCAATAATGCTAAGGCATCTCTGCTGAATCGGCTTCCTTAAAACATTAAGCAAAGGGAACTCTGTTGTCATCATTAGCGAAGGAGATCCCATGTTTGAACACGCTGTTGAAAACCTGAGGTTCTTCCAATTTTGGAAGGCCTATTTGCAAAGGCTGTGATCACTTACAGAGAGTTGTCAGTCACTCACCGCATCACCCGTTACACAGAACATCTTCTCTTAGCTTTCTTCACGATTATTTTAGGTAACATTTTTTTTACACCTACTCTAGTAAAGTTCTCATTTTTCCAGTCCAGAAGAATGCTCAGAACCTGCATATTAAGCACCACCTCAAAGAATGGGGAAAGGCAATGGGAGCACTACTAATTTCTCAGGCTTCAAATGATCCGGTTTTCCCTTTCTTTCATTCATTTGAATAATGAAGAGCTTTTATAATGGAAAAATGTAATTTTACTCAAGTATCAAATGTGAAAAACGCTGACACATTTTTATTTAGTCCAAGAACTTGAGTTTTCTGAAGCTGCATGGTCCAGAGAAGACAGGTACCTTCTGAGGACTCCTCCAGATTTCTGACAGGATCAGGTATGTGTTATCCTGAAAAAGGGAACCTAAAATCAGGGTGTGCTTCATCTACTCACTGCCACTCGTAGTGCTGCTTTTTCCTACGCTGTGACCACTGTACCTCTCTGGTGGACACAGAGAGGCGGTGGTGAGAGCGGTAATGAAGTGCTGACAGCCAAGGTATCTCGTTAACTTACCTTTCCCTAGAAACGAGAAGGGTGTCTTACACTCTACTACATGGCACGCCCCAAAAGACATGGGGTAGATAAGCAAACATGAGCACTTGAATGCTCAGGGGTTCGAGGCTGTTGTGAATGCTGTTGCCTTCTGCATGCCCTGGTCTCCTGTCAGCCTTGCACATGCATCGTTACCCTCCTAACAGCCCCCGGACCTTTACCAAAGCAAATTCCTTCCCCTGCATCCTAGCACATATGGCACTGATCTGCACTGATCCGGAAGAATGCTTGGGCCACATTCTGGCAAGCCTCTCCAACCACAGCAGGTTTCAGCAAGAACTCCTGTTCCAGGAGAGATTAATGGGCCAAGGTGATGAAAAGATAAGTGTATACTTTCCTCAGTTGGAATTAAATCTGGAGGAAATAAGCTTCTACAAAGAGTGGAGAAATCACAGGTGGCACTGATGATAGGAACAAAAGAAGAAGAAAACATAATAAAATCTGAGACCATTTATCAGTTGATAGGGAAAGGATTGCAACTTGCAGCAGGGACAACTTATTTTCTCCTCTATGCAGAAAGAGACAGCCATAGCAAAATCCTCCAGTGAGGGGTTCCTAGGAGACAGTCAGCCCAGACTGAAAAATTTGTTTCTGAGGTGTTCATTCCCACCATTGCAATGCCTAATGATACGGACTTTTGACAACACAGTCTTTTCTGATCTCGAGACTGTGTGTGTGAGAAAAGAAACTGTCTATTCCTCTCTCTTTACTGCTGGAATTTATGACAGAATGAAGTGTAGTATGTGATTATTGAATACTTTTTGCTCCCCATACTTAAAATTTATGCCCCGGTATACATGCAGAAAAAGAATGAACTCTTTGTGATCAACTCACCGAGTAGGAAAACTGTGAGAAGTGCCTAGTTGCTCTCCCAGTGCATACCTGGACATTGTGTGGATACTGGTATTTAAATGTCTTAACATGTCAGACTGGGCTCCTTGTCTGTGGCATCCCATGCAGATATCCCCAGCCATGCCTGCTTCAGCTGCAGAGTGTCCCTGGCCCTCCAGTTTATTTACTTCATTCAACTCATTTTACCTGTCTGAATATAAGGGGGTTTGTGGTAGCTACCAACTATACCAACTGTCGATAGATGGAGGGACATGACTTTTCAGCATCTGATTAATTCCTAGTGAAGTGGTTGAAATTAATCCTATTGTGGATCTAATCTTGCTCTCACCACCAAAGACAGAAAAACTCCCATTGGCTTGAGTGGGAATGCAATGAGATCCGTAACTGAGCCCAGTCTAGAGTGGGATTTTCTTTTGGAGGAAGTGGAGAGCTGCACAGTAACAAAAGCCTTCCTCCAAATCACCAGGAGCGCTCCAAAGGGACAGGAGGAGAAGCACTTTCTGGTGCCTGTCTCTTCTCTCACGCAATGTGGCAAGAAGAGCTACCCGCCTGCAGCTGTGCCGATTCTTGATGAAGAATGATTTAATTCACAAGACACTCGGTACAGTCCCTGCAACAACAACAAAATGGCATGCATTTGGTATATGTAAATTAAATTACTTGGTTTTGCACACAGCATTTCAGTCATTAGAGAGAGAGATAATGACTCGCAATATGTTTTTGAGAAAAAGCACACCATGATAATCTTGTTTACTTTACACTTTAATTTCCTAACGTGCACATGTGCATGAAGGACTTGTTTGTGTAAAAGTCAGTTATCAAAGAAATGTCAAACTGCAGTTAATTTAATATTGCTGCCCCTTAGGCTCAAGCAGATGGCCAAAGTTCAGGAACTAGCAGTGTTGCCTACGTTTAAAAGAGAAATCCGTGATGTGCACAAAGTAGATTATTGTTGTGATGTTGATTACGTACACACAGACATGTACACACACACACACACACACGCATATATATGGGAAGTAGAGAGAATACCAAAAGTGGGTTGTTCAAGGGGTTTTTTATTCTTCAAATTTTTTTTCCAGAGGAAAGTGTTCTATTTCAATCATTTTGAGCTGAATCGCATTGTCTGACTGACCTGAACCATTTTATTTTAAGTTACGTAACACTATATATTGCATTTCCCCGTAAGAAGTGGTGCACCATCTTATGGGAGCTGCACTTTCAGAGCTCTGCTTTTTAAAACAGCTCTAAGTCCCCTTGCAGATACAGCCATTCTGTGATGGAGCAGTGCGTTACCTCCTAGGAGACAAGCTTTGATGCTGCAAAGGGGTTATCCTATCTCCAGAGCTCAGCACTGTGGAGAGGACTGGTTCCAGTACCGGGGGTACAACACCCTTGACTGGGAAACAGTCTCTCTTTCCAGCCGCTTCGGTATCAGATACTTCAGCATAGCAACATGCGTCTCTCAAAAAGTCCAAAATGAAATGTTTTTTACCGTGACTGCTTAAAACACCTTCCAGGTAAGTGTCTCTCCTGAAATATGCCAGTATGTAGTACTTTTGTACTGGTAGGTGACTAAAGTAAATACACCAATATAGGAATTTCCCCAGGAAAAAAAAAAACCCAAACCTTCATTTTTTCTGCTAGAAGGAAAATTTTTGTTCTCCCTGCCCCCAAAATAGCAACTATTTTTACATTTTGTTATGGGCTGCTCCGGGGAGCGCTGCACCCCAGAAGCACTGCAGAAAGCCATGCAACTGCCCCCTTGCTGGAGCCTGGGTACAAGTCCTTCAGTCTGGGCTGAAGGCAATAGCTGCCCTTATCTTTAAGCCGTGCTGGGGTAGAAGCCCTCCTCCCTTACACAGGGGTTAGAGCTATCATTCAACAAGCTGCGGGTCATCTTGTCCCTCTGCTGCAAAAGAGTCAGCTGCTGCTATTTTGAAGCCAGGTGACATTTTGAAGCTAGGTGGCATTTTGAAGCTAGGTGGCATTTGGGCCCTTTTGTAGGTCTAACATTAGAGTTTCCTCACACGTACAGAAACTGCAAATCGCCTTGTCCTCCCTGGGATTTGTTCTCATGTCGGCTGCACTGTCATTTAGGACGAAGTAAAAATACATCATTTTTTTTTTCCATCTTGTGAAGGCCAGTCACAATATTGTGCTGAGAGCAGCAGAAGATGCCCTTCAGAATAACAACCTAGAATTTTATTAAGAGCTTCTAAAATGTTCTGGTGCAGCCTGCCCTCGTTTCCTTTTTTGTGACTGCCATAAACATCTGTCCAGTTCTGTAGCACAACAATGACAGAAACTGAACCATTGCCTCAAAAAGTTATAAAATCTCAGTCTTGTTTGGATTCAGAATCAGGCTTTTTTTCTTTTAGTGGTATAATTTTTGTCTTTTCCTTACGACTTATTGGTCACTTATGAAAGCACCACGTATGAAAGCACCATATGTGAAAACACCTGATGAGCAAAGTGTCCGTGTCTGCAGACAAAATGGAGGTGCAGGGGATGGACTGACACAAACAAAATGTGCCCCAGCCAGTCATCCTGACCCAGCAGCCTGCCATTCCAGCAGAAAGTATACTCCCTGCAAAAAACAGTCAAGAAAAAATGCAGTCTTAGGAGCACACAGCTTTGTCAGCAGCTCCCCTAAGACTAATGTCCTTAGCAGAAATGTGTTCTTATTCAGTTGTGCTGGTTTTGGCTTGGATGGAGTTGATTTTCATCATGGTAGTTAGTATGAGGCTGTGCTTTGGATTTGTTCTGAAAACGATGTCAATAACACAGGGATGTTTGTGTTACTGCTGAGCAGCACTTACACAAGAGTCGAGGCCTTTTCTGCTCCTCATACCACCCCACCAGTGAGTAGGCTGTGGGTACACAAAAAGATGGGAGGGGACACAGCCAGGACTTCAACTGACCAAAGGGATATTCGATAGCACATGATGTCATGCTCAGCAATAAACTAGAGGGAAGGTTGTCGGGGAGGCCACTCTTCAGAGACTGGCTGGGCATTGGTTAATTGGAGGTAAGCAATTGTTTTCATTTGCATCACTTGTCTTTCTCGGGTTTTATTTCTCTCCATTATTTCCTTTTACATTTATTAGTAGTATTATTGTTATTTTTGTTAAATTATAAAGCTGTCCTTATCTCAGCCCATGAGTTTTATCACGTTTTCCTCTTCCAATTTTCTTCCCCTCATCCTGATGGGGGACGAGTGACTGAGTGGCTGTGCGGTGTTTAGTTGCCAGCTGAGGTTAAACCAGTGTATCGTATGTATGTATATCACATATGATGAGGTTAAACTAGTGTATCATGTATATGATATACGTACAAGGTTGTTTCTCAGAAGACAGACATAACACTAATGACTTTGCTGGGACACCTCCAGAGATACACCACAAATGCAGATGCTGGCCTGTTGCTATGTCTTTGTGCACCCCTACTGCCCTGGGGTGGTCCCAGTGATGCTCTGGTGCTCCACAGCCGATTGAAGTGAAAGGACAAGACTGGTCCAAATGTGTAGAATGAGAAACTCATGTCTTCCAAGAAATACATGAGAAGAACAGACTGTTTGTTCACTTCAGTCTCTTCCTTAAAGCTGTGCACCAGAATGCAGAGACTGGAGAATTGCCTAAGGTAAAGGAAATCTGCGCCAACTAACAGCTGATGAACTCCTTGTTCAGAGACACAGGGCCAAAATCTGCAGGGACTTATGCTGGGGAGCAAGTCATATGGAGACATATTCATGGATGGCAGAGTGGGGCTGGGCATGTGGGCAGAAATTAGCTAGGTAAAGAGTGCTGGAGGCTGTTTTTCTTCACTATTGTCTGTATGTGTCTGTAAGTAGGGAACAGATGATTAGCAAATACCCTCTGGGCTCCTCACGACTGAAGTCCTGCACAGAGTACCAAAAATTGGGGGTCCCTGCTCATGGTACACCTCCCTCTGCCCACTATTTATGAGCAGATTCCTTAAGACAGTCCTGCAGCAGTGTTGCATCCCTACTTTTTTCTGACCATGGCAACAGCTCACCCCAAGATTTGCTTAGGTCCAGTTTGGACGCCACAGGCTGAGGTCCAAACATCCCCACAACTGGGTCTGCTAATTTCCCTGCAGTCCCTTTGGTTGTTACTGCTGTGTTTTGCACAGGCTCTACCTGGGCATTGTTATGATAGAGGGTCCTCAGCCCCTGGTTACAGACAAAGGACCGCAGTCTCAGCTGGCACCCACCACTGAACCTCAATGGACTGAAACCTGTGTGCCATACCGTATGAGCTTAAGGTGTGCTTTGCCTTAGCTATACTAATATGGGGGTCACTTTATGTAGCCCTGCATGTCACCTACACTGACATGCTTGGTCTTTTGACCTCATGACTTCTTTTGTCCATTTCAGTTTCAGTCATTTCTTCTCATTCTGTGTAGAAGAGTACAGTCCCTGCACAAAGTCCAAGACATGTACACGTCTGCAGCAGGATGCCTGCGAGCTCTTTCTTGATAAAAGGCGGGGGGTGACAATTGGAGCTACAACTATCACTAGATCCATGTCTGGTGTTAGGTGTTATCTGAATGTCCGGGAAGAGTGTGAAACTGGGTGGAGGCCTGGTGGTCTCATTCTTCCATTTTCCCGCCCTGGACAAAACGAGCTGTTACCTCCATCCATGCAGGTGGAAATTGATGGACTTTGTGCCATTAACGGAAGCGATGAGCTTGTCTACAGTCATCCCCACACACACGTCTACACCAATGATGTAATGTAAATCTTGGGTATAAATATGCCCCCAGTTTCGACCCCAAACTGGGATAGGAGAAGACTCGACACCGTACTGACGGACGGATCGATGAATTTGTGCCCCTCCCCACCCCCCCATGTGGGATGCCTCGTGGGTAAGGTTCTCTGCCTCGGTCTATGCTGAGTGGTATTTTTGTCCCCCGTGTATTTGGTACTTTGTCCCGGGTGTATTTTTGATATTTTTGTTCTCGGGAGTACTTGGTATTTTGTCCCTGAGTGTATTTTGCCTCCTAATGCACTTTGTGCATTAGCGGCTTATCGTACCACGTAGCCGGGCTACAACAGACAGGGTGTGAGCTCTCGGTATCAGACATGTACGGTCTGTCCGGTGAACAAGCCACAGCTCTGCAGTACATTTATCAAAGGCAATACTGAAAAGAACCTGTAAACATTGCTCTTGTAAATAAACCGTCTTTATTCGTGCCCCGCCCCCCCTCAATTTTGCTTGTCTTGCATATTCGGTGTCGGCCATAAGACCAGTTTTATTTCCCCTCTTTTCGCAACATTCTGCCATTCAAGAATGAGTTCAATAAATAATGTTTAGCCATAATCTTTGTTTTCTTCTCAGATGTAAAAGCCATTAGGGCGGATCCCAAGTCTTGTGGTTCAGGTTTGCATACTTCAGGCTCTTTTTTCTCAAATTTTGATAAATCTTTGAATTAAAACTTTGAAAATAAAATTTAAATCAAAGAAGGTACTGAATCTTGATTCTGTCTTCTTTAATCCCAATGTGTAGCAAATTGCTGTGTAAGCACACAGACACAGCTTGTGTAGCATGAAGTCAGTGAAATAACAATTTAGCAAGTCTCTGGAAGGTGAATTTTTCCTATACACTAATTCATTATGAAGATAAACGGAAAAATCACAGCATAACCCCAAACCTTGTAGGAAGTGGACTTTGACTCAACTCGCTGTAACTCAGGCACCTGTTCAAGCTTCTACAGAAGTAGCCCTGTTTTACTCGATGAAACTAAGCTTCGGCTTCGGATTAACACACTAGAAACTGAACCTCTGGAATAAAAAATGGTTGTTTATAGCACACTCTCAGTGAAGACAGGCCTGATTTGAAGCTTTGTTTGTTTGTTTGTTTTGTCTGACCTTAAAACAAACTTATTCACAATCCTTTTGAAAGAAATAGAAAATCAGCACCAATTCGATATATTTAGCACTCTGTCAGATTGGAGAACTACTTTAACTGCTGTAGAAGGGAGAAACCCAAGCTTCAGCCCACGCATCTCATGCAGTTAATAACTCAGGCTTTTTGCACAGGCAAAGTTATCTTAAGTCAATGGAAGAACAACGTTATATAGTTTATATAAGTAGTAAAGTAGAGATGTGCCTCCTCCATGGGCCCCAAAACACTGGTAAATGACGGTTCCTTGTGACAGGTCACCACCGAGTCCTCTGAGAGGAGAAGGAGGCATGAAGAAATGTCCTGTTTCCCTTCAGGCAAGCCCACGGCTGGACCTTTGGTGTCTGGGAGAACAATGCTTCCCCATCTCTGTCTGCCCTGCGTAGAGAGGGGTCTCCAACTGCCTTTCAGTAGCTGGAGACAAGAGCCTAGTGCTGAGATGGCAGTTTATAACCTTTTCTCTAAGTGGATTTAATTCCACTGCCTTTTGAGAGGTCTCAAAAGTGTCATGTTCTTGGACTTAAATTTTTGGGCAGGAGTGGGAAGAAAATAGGTCTTCATTGCCTTGGGCAGAAGGTCAGAGAAAGTAGACAATATTTATTTTCCTTTTAAAAGGAATTTCCTGCTCATTTTTTAAGAGCAAATAATGGACTTACATAAAGATTTCTGTTAAAAACCTCCCAATGATTAATAAAAAACCTAACCAAAGAACAGAATATTTGCAACAACTAACTGTTGAAAAATAAAATATTTCATTAATAACTGTTGAAAAATTAAATATTTCATTAAATATTCTGATTTCAAACTAGAAATTTTATTTTTACATCTCCCACAATTTCCTTCAAACTCATAGTCCTTTCTAGCTTTTTGCAAACATTTTTTTTTTCAATCTTTTGTTTACTGCAAGACATCTTCTCTGGGAAATGCAGGTCAATACTACAATTTCATTAAATGTTTCAGTTAAAATATTGTCAATGAAAGAGACAGGAAAAAATTAAACTTGAAAAAAGTTCACAAGACAGTAATTTCTGTAAATCAACCAGTTTTCAAAATGTGTGCTTTTAACAGGAGCAATATAAGGAGACTTTTGACCTTGTCTATTCACAGCCAAATTTAAAATGCATCTGAAACAGAATTAGCCAAATTACATTAGGCTAAGAAACAGCGATCAGAAGGCTATGTGAAGTCAACTAAAACTGATTTTCATTATAAGACTCAACTGAAATAATTGCATTATTTACTGCTTAAATAGTCCAAGAAGCCAGGAAACATTTTCACAGTAATTGTACTATTTTCTCCATTTTTTTCCCTTCTGTGCAAAGAAAACCAACAGATATTTAAAACACTGGCAGCAATAGCAGGGTTGTCATCAAATCAGTCAAGATATGAAGAGATCCTGTTCTGTTTTGTAAATACAATGAATCTGTCCCGAACTCCCCGCTGTGCAGCCCTGGTGTGGAGGCTGGGTCGAGGATAGTTGAGCAGAAGGGTGCTGAGCATCGTTATGCCTATACACAAAACACTACCACAAAATTAACCCCAGCTGTTTTCTGGGGGGAGAAACAGCAATCTAATGTTTGCTGGTGGCCCCCATGGTGATATTTCTGCAGCCATAAACGGTTGCCTATCTGACCACGTGGATCATTTAGGAGGAGACCACAGAGATCTTTATCAGCTGTGGTTTTATTCAATTTCTGTACCAAAATGGATAAACCCCACATCAGCACAATCTGCAGCTACAGCTCCTTTGCCCTGGGTGAGAGTGGGGACGGGTGTCGTTTACTCCGTGAAAGTACAGGTCTCCTGAGACAGAGACTTGCGTTTCCTAGTGCACTGATACCCAACGGAGGGACAGGTGCTCTCACAGCGTCCAGCAGCAGTAACACCTGCCTGAAATCTGCTCTCTGGATTGATCCCTTAAGAAAAACAGAGCTGTTTTCTGGGAACAAGAAAACAGTGCTTTCTAGACTGAGAACAGAAAAAAGAAAGTTGTCTGTGTATCTTTTGCGCGGGAGAGAAGACTCTCACCCCCCACCATCTCCTGCATTTAATTTGGTGCCTGTTTGGGAAGGCTGCCAGCCTGCGCACCTGGAGCGAGTAGGATGTGTCATGCAACACACAGGTCCAGCTTGAACCTGCTTTACTTTGGAGTCTATTCTGCTTCATCTTCATTGAAGTTAGGTGAAGTGTTACCTTTCACAAGCAGTTTTAGCTCTGTCTGTACTTGCCTCTTCGAGACAGCGATCTGATATTATTTTATTAGTATGTGTTTATTTACTCATTTGAAATATTTATTTTGAAATTGCAGGTTCTTTCCCACTAACAGAATATGAGTTACTTGGTCAGTGGGAGCAGGCAATTCTAACTCAGGCAGTTCATAAACAGAGAAACGTTAGTGAATATGATCCTTAGATCACATCACTTGGCATAATTATGTTTCAACTTCTTTTTCCTGAGTAATGAGGCTAATGCCTGGCTTTGCTCCAGTTAGGGGTTCACTGTTGATTTTACCAAGCACAGTATCAATGTCCAGGTGTGCTGTTATGATTCAATCTTTCTCTAAATGGTAGATCAAAGACTTTTAAGTTTGGATTTGCTTTATCTAGGTCAAAAAACCATGCTGCTCTAAGAACTTCTTGGAGCCTGAAGAACATCTGTGTTACAGCTTGTGACAAGAGAACCAGGAACATGACTAAATAGCCACAGATAGAGCAGTTAAGGCTTTGAATAGGCATTTGAAAACTAGACTTACGGAAAAAACACTTCAGAAGATTGGTGTGGTCTTGCTGCAATCTTCCAGAGCATGGAGAAGGAATTGCCAGCCACAGCATTTGTTTCAGCTTAAAGATCTCTGCAGTGTATTTTACATCATCGGATGAATGGCCAGAAATGGCACATTCTACCCCTACTGTCCCATACCAAGGTTCAGAGAAGGAGTAATGGGAATATTGGTCCATAAGCAGCTCCAGCCAGTATGTCGCTCCCAGCAGTGTTAAAGCAGGTGAGCACACAGCAGGGGGAGCTGGAGCTAGACAGGGTTGTTCAAAATCCTGTTCCCCTCTGTTGTTAGTGGGAGAATTTGGATGTTACACAACCTTTTAAAGACTGGGATGTTAGTATATCATGCTGGCACCATCATCTAGAAGATGGTGGTGATAGAAATATGCATTTGATAACCAGCAGGGCTGTGTTTCCAGCTGTATGCATCACCGCTGCTTCAAGCTGCAGATTAACATGAGAAGTTAAAACCTGATCTTAAGATGGATAAAAATGGAGCCTTTCAGCAAATTTTCCACAAAAAGAGCCTACAGTCTCTTGCTAGAAGGGTGGCTTTTTTAAAGAAGAGGTGTATTTTTTCCCTAAAGCTTTTTGTGTTTTGCTACCTCCCAAAGTGTCTTGAGGTTGTATTTAGATCAAAGATTTATCTCATGATTAAATGAACTTCGTCTGCTGTCATTCCTAATGCAAACGACTTTTTTTATTTTTCCTGATACAGGCAAATTGTAAGTCAGGCAGAATGTCCTTTTCTTTCATCTTACAATCTATGTTAACAAAAGATTACTTTCTGGAAGCTTTTTTTGACTGAAAAAGAAGAGAATAGATTAAACCACTGTTGAGGTTTAACCCCAGCCAGCAATGAAGCACTCCACAGCTGCTTACTCACTTTTCTCCCCTCCCAGTGGAATGGGGAAAAGAATCAGAAAGAGGGGAAAAAAGGTAAAACTCATGGGCTGAGACAAAGGCATTTTAATAGGACAGAAAAGGAAGAAAATAATAGTAATGGTAATCATAATAAAATAATAAAAATTATTAGAATGTACAAGACAAGAAATACACAGCGCAATTGCTCACCACTCACTGACTGATGCCCAGCCAGTTCCTGAGCAGAGGCCCCCAGCCAGCTTTTCCCCCAGTTTCTTTACTGGGCACGACATCATATGATATGGAATACCCCTTTGGCTCCTTTGGGTCAGCCGTCCCAGATGTCCTGTCCTCCCATCTCCTTGTGCGCTTCCAGCCTGGAAACACTACTTAGGAACATCCAAACCATCAGTGTGTTATCAACATTATTCTCACACTAAATCCAAACCACGGCACTGTACCAGCTACTAGGGAGAAAACTGACTCTATCCCCGCTGAAACCAGGACAACCCCACATAAATGTTATGACTCACGGAAAACAAATAAAGGTATCTCTTCATGGACTTTCAAGTATCAGGTTACAAAAGCTATTGCTGATTTTTATTAAACCTGCATGCACAACAGCACTCGTGGTTGGGTTATAATAGTAAAAACGGAAACAGGAAAGTTGATCTTGCAAATACAGTAGCACAGGGCTCACGCTCCACCTGTGCCTTCCTGCTAAAGAGTTGCTTTGTTAATAAAAGCACTTGGCTCCCAGGAAGGATTCTTTCTTCTCTGTACAGGGGAACAAAATCTAGTGCTTTATTGATACCTTTTTGTGTCTTAGGAAAAGAGAAACCACAAGCACTGAATTAGGGCAGTTAAAATAGACTGATTCAGAACATTGTTTCCCTTTTTCTGCTGACCTTTCCCCTTTTCACACCTCATGATCCGTTGTAGTACCTTAGAATCACAGCTCACCCATGGACCTACCACCACGATGTTTAAAATCTAAGATACAGTGCCCTTTATCTAATTCTGTCTGCCACATGACATCAGATGATGGCCAGACTCCCCTTTTTAACTGCAATTACATGGAAAAGAAATACTGACGAATGGAAATACATTGGAAAGAAATACTGGCAATGGTTGTATAAATACTGGAAAAAAGTCACAGGCTCTAAACACTTTGCCTATAAATGTTTATTTTTAGCAGATATATATGGCAGTCTTTCAATTCCATTCATCTAAGATATCCCAGCTGAGCTGCTGACTGCAGCATGAGCTTAACTGCCAGCAAGCCTCTGGACACCTATGTGGAGAGGCTAAAATTAATGGACTGCGTTCAACCCCCAAAGACAGGTGAGATGAATCCAGCCCCTACAAATCAGGTTTTTTTCCTTTTGTGACCTCAGTAGGTAATAATGTTAAGCTGAAATACGTTTCTTCTATCTTTTCCTCAGCTTTTGGTACATTTCCTATCCTAGCAGCATTCCTTAAAACACACAGAGTGGGTTTGTTCATGTTTCTCTGTATTTGGAGTACTATGAAAAATGGGGTTATACCTTAAATCTCAGAAAAAGGAGGAGTCTTCCTTATATGTTTTAAACAAGTAGATGGTATTTATTTCAAGTCCCTGTTCTGACTTTCTAGCAAAGAAGGGCAGGAGGTAGTACCATGGACTCCAATCTATATATTGCTGTGCGTGATGTCAGACATCATGACGGTGTAGTCTGTAGCAGGTTATTAAATAGCGGATCAGAGTTGTGTCTTCTAAATTCTGCCGCTAAATGTTAGGTGTACTGTTTGCATCAGTCCTCAGTTCCTACCTGGGGTTTATCCCTGTGGAAAACTGTTCTCTAAGACAAATGGACAGGTTCTTGCCACCAGCAATATCTCTCTCTCTCTCACCCTTGACTACAGTGGGAGTCTAGATAGTAGACTGGACTAGATATCTCACTTGTAGGTAAGTGAGGTGGACCCCACAGCAGGTATCTTCGGTTGTGACGACAGAGAAGAGCCAGCATGGGACTCAAGCTACACAGGAGTCCAGCTGTGCTGATGTTGCAAGTGATTACCCTTGGAAGACATGTTTGACTTGAGAGGGACAGTGATTTCATATATCAGTAAAATCCTGCCCAGTTCTGCTATCGATAGTACATGGCAACGCAAAGCATAAATAACCCTTCACATGGATTTGAATGCCTTACACATTCTTTATATGCAACATACTGTCAGCGAGAATTTGTCCGTTAGTGCACGGTGAGACAATCACACTTTATGTTTACAGAATTGCAGGACAGCTGAAGTCAACTGGTTGGATTTTACTGCAAATGTGTAAGCTAAAGTCTTCTACAGACATCCTGAAAGTTACACTTGAGAATAACAATGTTTTGAGCATTGAAGTTCTACATTTGAAGTTGCCTGCAAGACAAATTTGCAGTTGTAATTAAGGCTGATGAAAGCCCGAGTGATGCTATGTAAATAGCATGCAGAAAGTTGACTCCAGATGGTTTAAAAAGAAATTGGCAAATTAGTAGAGAAGGCAGAGATTACCCTAACGCAAAGAACCAAACCGTGCAGTGCATCTGTGACTTTGCAGTAGCAGGAAAAAAATGAAGGGGAGATGTATCAAAAGATAAAAATAATTGTTTGAGAAAAGCAAGACTCATTATCGTACCAAGGTCCGCCACTGTCTGATATTCTAATTAAAAAGCGTACCTCAGCTTGAACACTTCCTTAAATTAACAAGTGTATGATGTTTTCAGTATAATACAATTAGGAAAAGGGGATTAAAATGTTTTAATCAATATGGTTCAATAATCGTCTTTAACATTTTTGTCCTTGACACTAGGTATAAATATAAATCGTAGAGTCTTTCAAGCCGTGCTCTGGTTCACCAATACTGCAATGGTGCATCACTATGTGAAAAAGTATAACATTAAAATAGGAGAAACCTGTAAAACTTCCAATTAAATTTTTAAATTCTGAAATTGAAATATCCTAAAAATTGCCCAGACATTTAACTTGAAAATGAAAATAACATTTAAAAATGTCAAGATTTCTTGTGAAAAACAAGTGGCTTTGGACAACCTGAGATGACCATTTGGAAATTTCTTTTTTTGGTTTACTAAACCACAATTTCTAATTATTCTGATATATTACAGAAACAAAATTTATATTGCTGGTCAAACAGCTTTTTTCTTTGACTTTTTAGAATTCCTTATCAGCAAGAGTAAAGACTGCCTAAATTGCTTAGTCCTGTTTCTGCTCTCTGGCTGGGCAATGGCAGTCATGCTTGGTAGAGGAGGACTCTCTCTTTTGGGAGAGAGAGGTGATGGGAGATAACAGAGACAAGTACAACTCTCCAGGGTTGTTTGTCCCCAGTTTTGCCCTTTCCTCCCTCTTACAGCCAGTGCAACTCAATTCAGCCCAGAATTTTCCCGGCCTGAGGGTGGCTGGGAATTCAAAATTCGGACAAATCAACAATAGCCTGGGTAAAACGGGCAGGAACAACTTACTGGTTTTCCTAATACAAGAACACAGGCATATCACAGGCACGTGCAGTGAATTGATCTATGAGCGGGTTTCAACAAAAGGAGTACTTCTTTCACACGGTGTGTAATTATACCATTGTCATAGCTGAAAATGTGAAAAGTATAAATGAGTTCTTGGAAAAAAAAGTCTTGAAGCATTATATTTCATGTCATCTATACCCTATTAGCTCATGAGGTCATATTGCTCAAAGAAAATCCTGGGGGTAGTTGCCAGTACATCCACCTTGCCTGTTATCTTCCCCCAAGGATTCACCGGTGTCTGCCACTGGGGACGTGGTACTAGGCAAAATGAGCCAGTAGAATACCTCTTACGCTCTTAAGCTGGTGTGCTTGTCATCAGGAAACAGAATAAACAGGTCTCTCATAATTATTAATATAAATAAGCAAGGTTTTTTTTCCACTGTGCCATTCCTTGCCCAAGGACTACGCAACCCCAGTGGTGGAGCCTGCATGAGCCCAGGTGTACTGCAGCCGGCTGGGTGAGCACCGCACGCTTGCAGTCCTGTAAATACCTGAAGTGCTGGGTAACTGTCAGTCACCATGCAATGGAGAGAGGAGGTCAAACTCTTGAAGAGCTAGTGGAAAGAACGGTGATCACAAATTTCCTGCTCCCTTGTATCTAAGAGTCTAAGTGTATGAAGTGCCCTGAAAGACAGTCCTGAGATGCAGGGTGGAGAAAACAGCCAGAAAAGGCAGGATACTGATAAAGTGAGGGGAATCACCAAAGCCTGGTGGTCTTCTGATGAGACGAGGAGATCTAGAAGTATTGTGGATGGATAAAGACAGCTGGGACTGAAATGGGAGGGGAGAAGGATAGAAATGGAAGAGTAAAACCCTCAAACATTCAATGCTGAGGAGAACCTAAATACTTAGTTTGGGTGCTTGCAGCTGGGCATTGGGGAACAAGTACATCAATTTATAAGTGAAAGGCAGTCTGTTCAATCTTCTCCAGTACCTCCCAGCAATGCAGTAAATAGGATAGGACTTGGTGTAGAAGCACTGTGACCTTTTCTGCTGTATTTTGCCCCACCAGGAACCTCTGGACCTTACCCTGTCATACAGCAAATGCACCTCTTATCTCACAGTTAGGGCCAGAAAGCCCCACATTTAGATTATTTTAGACCTGTAGAGACATCATGGTGATCTTTGCCCCAAGCAAAGAGGTGTCTACCTCTTCTCCATGCAAAGCAAGGAACCAGTCCAAGGAGCCACCACAACCATAGGAAGGTCAGTCAGGGCTTTCAATCAACATGAATGGCAACTGGAGAGGCACAGCTGCCAGCTCTGATCCCAGGCTCTAAGCGTAACCCATGGCAAGGCACTCTCGGAAACCTTTTGATCTATTCATAGCCAAAGGAGAAGAATTGAAAAGTCCTTATGCTGCATCAGGTCAGTCTGGTAGGCCAAAAGTACTCTCTTACACCTCATGTGCCCCAAATCATCCAGATGAAAGGGTCCCTCACATGAGCAGATGTGATGAGCTCCTGCCTCAGAAGAAAGCAAGCAGCAGCCTGCCTGTGATGCAAGACTGAGATTTAAAGCAAAAGTTTGGGTTTCTTTCGAGTCATATCATAGTGGCCCCCCACATCAGTGAGGCTTTCCTCATAACGCTGGACTTGATTACCTGCAGTCTCCCTTTTTTCAAATCTAAAGTCTTCTAGATCTGCAGCTGTATTTTAGATCAGTCAACAGTTTGCTCCAATAGCCTGTATGACTTATAAAAGGACAAATTCAACTTTAATTATAAATGCAAAAATATTCACACTTTTTATACAGCTTGATTCAAAGCTGGTTTACTTGATGGAATTATAGGATAAAAAACTGAGCCTCTGCTATGATATGTTGACATAAATAAATACCTGGTTGTTCATTAGAGTTAATGTAATGAACTGATTCCATTTGTCTGGTTATAGCTCAATTCATTTAGGGCATTATAAGATGTCAAAGAGGCAAATCCTGGGCAAGGCAGTCCACGCCTAGTGATGCAAATGGGAGACCTACATCCTTCCTCACTCAGTTCTTTGCACACAAGTACACCGTAAATTATGTACGAATGCCCTTATTCGAGGCTCCATCTATTTTACATTTCAGGAACACTATGAGATAGTTTGGATGGAAAACAATGGACACAACTGACACTTGTATATTAACTAATTATAACTGTTTGGTTGTTCATTTTTAAAGGAATGACTATTTAGATGTCCATATAAATAGTTTAATTTTCAGCTACACTCACTGATGTTCATGGAAAAACCTCTTTTGGGAGTAGTATGCACACTTTCAAAAGTATTTAACTATATAACTTCAGGTATCTCCTTTTAAAAACACTGGCTTATCTCTTATCAGCTCTTGAAGGTGGTGTTCCCTTGAGAAAAATAATTTGCTTCCGAAGAGTTTCTGATATAAAGCAAAGGCTGACTGTGTTGGTGGAAGAACACTACCCACCTTTCACTTACGGTGGTTTCCGTCACAGGGCTCAAGAGCTGCCTTCACAGAGGCAGGGGTTGTTATCCACATTTCATGAATAAAGAAGTCATTTATCGAGTCACACAGTGAAACCACAGCCAAGCTAGTCCTGAAGTCCATGTCTCCCAAGTTCTCCATCCACACTGAATCTTAGATATGCTCGGAAGACAGAGTTGTTGCAAACCCAGTTGACTTGAAAATGCTTCATAACAAATGACAATTTCATCAAAATCTTGATTCGAAAGGAAAAAAAGAGGAAAATGTTCAGCAATATTGAATCAAGGCATTCCAATATTTGCGGAGTTTTGACTTTTCCTTTCCTTCGTTTTGTTTTGAGGTTCTTTTTTTATTTTCTTTTTCAAGTATGGTTAGGTAGATACTACATATACTGTTATAATTAAAAGAACAAAACAGAAATGAAATGTTTTGTTTTACCTGAAAAAATGTCCTTTCGTATTTTTCTCAGTTCTGAAATTTTAAGTGTCCCAGCGTGAAAACAAAAATCAAAATAAAAATCTCAGCTCCTCCAAAAAACAAGTCTCTGGTTTCCACAGCACTCCCTTCATTTAGGCGGATTTTCTATCACCCTCTCCACAGCTGCCCTAACTAGATACAAACAAAGAAAACTAACCTTCAGCAGAAGTATCTCTACTTCTGAAATGACTCTTTGCCTCAAGGAAATATCCCAAATGATGTCTATTTTGAAAAACATTCTCCCACTTAAAGCTGCTGATTGGCAGCATCAGAAGAGAGAAAACAAGAAAGGTGGACTGATTAAAGTGGTGGATTTTTTCATAGAGGTTTCTGTAAAGGACATTAACTACTATTTTGGCTATGAGTTAGAGATTATTAGCAGCCTCAAACTTTGAACAGACATGTAAGAACTGATACTAAACAGGATCAGCGAATCAAAAAAAAAAAAAAAAATGTTTGGAAGCAACCTTCGGAGACTGTTTAGTTCAATCCTGCTGCTCAAGCAGGGCTAATTATCACAGGTTGTCCAGGACTGTGTGCAGGCGGGTTTGGAACAACTCCAAGGATGGATACCCCACAGTGTCTCTGAAGTAAGCACCAGGAGGTCCTTCCTTGGTTATCAAGCCCCGCAGACACCAAGCTCTGCACATTAAAAGGAAGATGAAATTCAAATACTCAAACAATTCATGTAAATGGGTAACAGGGAAACAGCCTTAAATATCTAGAAGTATCTCCTTGATCACCTCTAAGATGATTTATTTAGATTTTGGCAGATGTGACTGTCTATTTTTAGCTTTTTAGAAAAACTATTTCAGAGGGCTCATAATTCTTTATGGCGCTGTCCAGTCTAGCTTTCCAGGATTGTGTCTGCATTTTAAAAAAGCAGTAGCAGTAGCATTAGTTTTTGAAACATGTATAAACCGGAAGGTAGGGTCAGCGTTGTGGTATCAAACCTCAGAAATACACTTACAACCAATTTTCCAGCAGATGATTAAAAACATATTAACCAACAATGTGTTGGATTTGACTGAGTGCCACTTGGCTGCACATAAAATATCACTGAGTTGAGTAAATTTAAGTTTAAAAATATCTGTATAATCTTACGAGAACAGGCAAACCTTTCACCTGCCGTGGTGGGACTTCAGTAGCCTCCCTTGTTCAGCTTGTTAGAAACAAGCATCAGGATTAAGGATCAGTCATTCTCCTTTTTTTCTCTTTCTTTTTAATTTTTTTCCATGATAAGTTCTCTTATTTCTTTCTGTTCAACATCTTTATGTCCTGAGCTGCACTGAAGAAATTTGCACACGTTTAACTGTGACAGAGTGACTAGTAAACTTCATTAATGTCGATTTTGTTTACATCAGCCCAATTTATACCTCATGGAAATGCTCTAGCTCAGCTAAGAAATATCCAAGACAATTAGGCTAGATTGAGTTAAATCAATGGAAATAGCTGCATTCAATCTAGGTTATATTGCTGAGTCAGGATTTGTGCCACTAGCAGGGGAAGGGAACTTTTTTTTCCTACACAAACAATCTGAGTTACCGATTCATTAAGGAGATTAAATGAAACTTGTACAAGTAGTTTTTATTAGCCAATACCCCGCATTAAAGCACTGCAAAATATGCTGTCCATATCTTCAATATATAAAAATGGTTGTTTTTTCCTAGTGATATCTCTTAACTGTAACCATCTTAGTCTAAAAACCTTGTGAAGACCACATGCAAGTAATTTTTACTTTCATGTAGTTTGACAGCTATGCCGTACATATGCCATTACATCAAATGGTTACACAAGACCAAAAAGATGCTAAAAATAAACCCACTTGCTACTAGAAGGATATACAGAAAGATAAACTAGGTTTCAATCTTGTTCTCCAGCTAGTTAGAATACCTTAAGATCATATTAATAAATGTTTTCTGGATGACAACATAAATGTTTTCAAGGTCATGTATACCTGTGTTTGCCCTGGGGCCTCTGCTTACAGTTGTCACGCATTTTTGAAGGGATTCCCTCAGTTCTCCAGCTTTCTGTGCATTGGTGCAATTTTCATGCAATCACAGCAGATTCCTTTCGGAGGCACCAGCCTGGAAGTCCTGCTCAGGAGGTGCCAGCAGCACTCCACCCGGAGGTCCCAAGGCAGTGACCAGCACCGTGGACGACAGCTTTAACATGAAAGGGGATGACTTTTCCTCCAAAGGATTGGAAAAAATCTAGTCCAAAAGGAGAACTCAGGACCACCAACAATGCATATGTGAGGACCAATCACCAGCTGCTTCATTGCCCTGACTCATTCACGCTGCAGAGAACGGTTTGCTAATGTAGGCACAGCCTGTAATCGAGCCTTGCGGTCCAGGCATTCGTGGTTCCGTGAATACCACACATTTGCCAGCAAACACATGGCCACCAGTTTTCTGAGGTCTGGCAGGCAGATGGTAGAACTGCCTCTGAAGATTTTGAGGAGGGTTGTCAAGGAGGAGATTGCGTACACGTCCCTGATTGAACGTGAGCTCACTGCAAGATCATGTTGGTCCACCCAGGCCACGCCTGGCACAGCACTCAGTGTTCTCGCACACCGCTTGAGCCCAGCGTAAGATGGTGTCTGTCTTTTTTCTGTTTTGTCACCAATTTTAAAGCTGTGTCATTTCAATGGGATCCTGAGAAGCA
>NW_010428695.1:0-3287 GCF_000710305.1 Buceros rhinoceros silvestris | reverse complement strand
GCAGGAATGAGGAGGTGAACATCATTTTTACAAAGAGCTGTAAGCAAGAAGTTGCCTCGATTTCTCAGAGAGGCTAGGGACACGTATCTGTCTCCTCATACAGACATAACTTCTGCACCTCATCAAAGGCCCTGAGCACAGAGGCCAGAATTATTGAAGCCCTGGATGGCTTATCTAGGACAAACTGTGCTCATTGCAAATCCATGTAATGTTTTTTATTTTGCCTGAAAAGTCTCAGAGTTTCTGTTCGTTGTATCTAGTGATTGGCAGTCTTTCAGATCAGATGCAGCATATTTCTACCTGTTTGCTGGAACACAGGGAAGGCCTTGAATATAGGGAGGAAAAGGTTCAAAATCTGTAAGTAATTTTTAGTGCTTCAGCTCTCAAAATTGCAAAAATTTTCTGCATGCTTTCATATATCTTCACCAATTATTAAAGGTTACAACTATTTTTCAGTAGTCTGTATTAACATTTTAATATGGATGGGTGAATATAGACGAAAATTTCACCTTTTTTTTTCCTTTAGTACAAAATCTGTTTTTAAATCATTCAGGGATATTTTTTTGAAGGCATTTAGCTAAAACGGTCTTCAAATAGTTTATTTTGATGAAAGTTTCATGGCAAAATTTAATGTGGTGATAACAATTTCAGAGACCTCATAAACAGTGTAAATTGCTTAAGATTCTGTAATGCTCTCATTACTGAATCCTTTTGTTTCTCTAGTAAAAATATTAAGTGGAATCTTCAAACAAAACGTGGTGGTATTAAGCTAAATGCTGCCTCGACACGGACACAATGTTGGGGAGTTTTAAGTGTTGTTGTCTATAGCATTCGTTTCTTTTTTAAGTAACTACCGCTAAGTTGGGTGTCTGCAAAATGACCCTCCTGAGATGTGATGTTTGATCTCAGCAAACAGGCAATTGCTATTTTCATTCCCTAATAGAAATGTAATTGCATTATCATAAAAGTCACATTGCAAACACGCATGGATGGTCTCTTGACCCCAAAGGTGGCATCTAATGTAAAAGTTTTCCACATAACTGAAATTAGCTCCCTCTGCTCATGTCTGCAAGATGAAAGCAGCTCAAATCCCACCATAATTATACTTTAACATCAGTAAAAACACAAAAGTATCTTAAAATGTTTATTTTGTTTTAAAGGCCACAGTGAAATAAATAGAGGAAAATAGTTACCAGTAAATAGAAAGGAAAATTTAATTATCTCAGTTACTGGTGTGAAAATCTAGACTCACTCCAATAAAATCAGTGGAAGTATTTCACTGTCCAGTGCTGCAGCTGCAGTCAGAATTGGGATTGAAGACTGAAAACACCTTTTAAGCATCAGAAGCAACAGCAAAACCAGAAAGTATAATTTTTAGCTTGCTTTCCTAAAGAGAGAAGACTCACACAAACATGCTATGCCTGCCTGTCTGTCCCATCCTCAGTACCCTGCAGGCCACCTATTCATTTCAAGGAGATTTAACAAATCAGAAAATCTAATTTCCAAGATGATGTGTCCCTGTGTATTTTCCTGAAATCCGGTGAGGGAGAGAGACTACTACTGCCTGTATAGCCTGGAGCCTGGCCCTGGTACCTCCTTGGCATGTCACATCCACTCAGGAGCTCAGGCACGAGCTGCAGCCTGTGACCAAACACGGCATGGCCAGCTCTGCTCATTGGAGATTGTTCTTCTCCCTTGGGGAAAGTTGTGCTGTCCATGAGGGTTTCATAAGAGAGAGTCCCTGCCCTGGGTAGATGCGTGTAGACAGTGTAGACAGACCATGCAGCTGCCTGATTTCTCTCCTTTGAGTTGTGCAGAAGTGTTGCATTGAGTTCTATGCCAGTGGGCTTCCTGTCCTCCTCTTCCTCTTCCCCTTCCCTGCAGAGCGCTGCCTGGTCCGACATAAAAATCTTGCTGTATAAATAAGCATGACTTAAAACAGGGATGGAGAAATTGCATTCTTGTTATTCCTATTTTATAGCAAGGCTCAAAGTCCCCGAGTTAGGCAGAGCATCAAGGGCGAGTCAGCGGCAGAGCTGCAAGGTAAATGCAGAACCCTGTATCACAGCCCGTAACTACAGGTAAACCCTCTCACTAATTCCTCACTAGCTGCTGTGGGAGAGAAAACAGATTTCTGAGAAAATTGGTAAGTGCACAGAATATTTCGGCAACACTGAGTGCATGACAGTCAACAAAAATCCAGAACCGCTGGCATTCATGTTGTTCCTGGCAGCACTTGCTGACACTCCTCAGCCAGGGTTTAACTACACACAGTCCAAGTCTTTCTTTTATGAGGGAGTTTGGGGCTGTGGCAGCAGCACTGAACGCCCTCCCTGTGCACCTGCTATACACTTCATCCTTCAGCAATAAACACAAGAAGGGGCTGGTAGTCTCTGGGATGTCACAGTTTGTAATATCTCCTTTTCCAACTCTGTCCCTGTATTTGCCACAGCAGATGCACTGCAGGTGTTTGGAAACCCCTGTCCCCAGAGAGGGAGTTTCCAGTTCTGCTTCAGCCTCCAGAACCTGGGTTATATTCCTTCATGGAAGATCCCTGCAGCTGACCTAAAGCACAACTTTTTCAGAATGGGAGGCAAACACCAGTGCTGCAGCTCCCTATGTACAACCACGGGCAGCTCTCATGGGATTTTATCCCCTGCAGCTAAGGTTCAGAAACCATTCCTACACAGACCTGCCAAGGCATCTTAGCGCTGCTGTTCGGGGATTTAAATCAGGAAGACACTGGCACCTCCACCATGATTACACCCATGGGCGGTCGTGACCCTGCCATGCCAAGCAGGTCGTATCCTTGCTCAGACAGCTGGCCGTACTTCACGAAACACACAGACAGCTAGCACGAAACACGCCGACAGTTCTGCTAATAGATATATAGCATCCTCTGCGGATGCTAATAGGTATATTACACATATGGCTGTCTCCAGCTCTTGCAAGAACGGAAATTAATTTATTTCCCAGGCCAAACACCGGATTATAATTCATCAGCAGACTGCAGGGTCACTTGCTCTATGGGACTTAATTTAGACAATTTTCTGCTACACTGTAACAAACAATTGCTTAAACAAAGTATTTTTTGTATTGAACAGGCTTTTTTCCGTGATTTTTTCAGTTGAGAGAAACAATGTCCTTTTAAGGTTTGGGTTCAGTTTGGGCCCTCATCGTAGTGGCTGACCTCTTCCCTCCCACTCTGGCGAGGAGCAAAGCTCCTGCTTCCTTCTCCTCCTGGGGACTGCTGCCCTGGTGTCACCGGTTTGGCCGAGGTAAAAACC
>NW_010428694.1:2176-8070 GCF_000710305.1 Buceros rhinoceros silvestris | reverse complement strand
AGGCCGCCGCGGCACCGCCCCGCCATTCCCAGGGCGGAGGCTGCCGCCTTCCTCGTTGCTTTTTCATCTGCCAAGGCAAGGCGCTAGTCACTGGGGAGAGCTGACGCCGAGACAGGGACAGGAGAACCCGCACCTCCCGCCTCCCTGGGGAAACCGTCACGCAAGGAGGTAACGCTCAAGCCGGGATCAGCCTTAGTCTGCATCCCTCTGTGCAAGTTTTCGCTGAGGTCTGCTAGCGCTCAAATCAGAATCTGACGGTGCAATGCCAAAGTGCTCTGACACTTTCAGACAGCTAACACAAACTTGTCACATCGTGCCCCAGATAAACCAAGTACTCAAGACCTGGCATCTGGTGTCATGTTAGACTAGTTAACGAACAAAACCTGGCTTAGCACAGCCTAGGCATAGCCTTAACAGACTCTTCCTGCCCTCAGCACCTAACCGAGCAGCGTACCACACCACGCCTAGACTGGCAGTCCTTCACATACATCAAGGAAATTACATTTTGTAAACCAGGCGCTTTGGAGAATGAGCCCGCTGAAAGAGAATTCTCAAGGGAATCCACACCAAAATGCAGCCCACTCCCAGTAAAGTCACCCCCTCTCTTTTCCCATTAAGGGTATTTTTACAACACTGCATCCATTACAAGATAGTTACACAGTGGTGGAGAAAGTCAAGGCATCAGAGTTAGCAGGCTGACAACACTGTCCAGAGTCACCAGTAGACGGGAATTTTGTAGCTTCACCAGGGCTGCTCCTCAGTTCAACTGACACAGCTGTTCCTTTGCTCGTTAGGATGCAGAAAATGAGCAAAGCAAGCAACGTTACAAAGGCCAGTGCCCCTCTGAAGGTTTCTCGACAAAAGCAGCACGTAACTGAAGAAAACACATTTTTAAGATGTGCATAAAACAGTAACATAGGTTGGTCTGTAGGAGAAGACCATTAAGTATTTTTCCCCTTTTAACAAGAATGAACTAAGGCTGAAAAATTTTGCAAATATGGAAGATTTTAAGACTGTGATTTTGATACTTGTAGCAGTTTATGAAGGAGGTATGGACAGAAGCAAAAGGGAAACTTTATCCCCATTGTGCTGGTTTTGACTGGGATGAGAGTTAATTTTCTTCATAGTAGCTGCTATGGGGCTACGTTTTGGATTTGTGCTGAAAACGGTGTTGATAATACAGGGATGTTTTAATTACTGCTGAGCAGAGCTTACACAGAGTCAAGGCTTTCTCTGCTTTTCTCACCATCCCACCCAGGTGGGGCTGGGGGCACTCCAGAAACTGGAAGGAGACGGAGCCGCAACAGCTGACCCCAACTGACCAGAGGTGTATTCCATACCATATGACATCTTGCTCAGCATATAAAGCCATGAAAGAAGGAAGGGGGGACATTCAGTGATGGCATTCGTCTTCCCAAGTCACAATTACGCATGATGGAGCCCGGCTTTCCTGGAGATGGCTGAACACCTGCCTGCTGATGGGAAGTGATGAATGAATCCCCTGTTTCGCTTTGCTTGCAAGAGTGGCTTTTGCTTTACCTCTTAAATTGTCTTTATCTCAACCCCTGAGTTTTCTCACTTTTCCGATTCTCACCCCCATCCCACGGGGCAGGGCAGGATGGAGTGAGCGAGCAGTTGTGTGAAGTTTAGTTGCCAGCTGGAATTAAACCACAACACCCATCTATTAGATAAGGTTGGCATGATGGTAGGGAAACACCTCAAATGGTGGCAGATTTGGAGAGAAAAAAAAAAAAAACCAGTTTGGAGGAATTAGAAGGAAGGAGATAAGAAAAATCACAGAGAGATTGTGTTCTTTTTGTTAAGGGTCATGTTCAGCCATTCTCTAAAACAGTGTCACATAATAGTTCTCTCCTGGAAGTTTCTAAAGTATCTTTGTACAAGAAAAAGCCAAGTCTAACAGCCACATGTTTTCATGTTTCATATAGCAAATATGAAGTAACCAGAGGAAAGGAATCAAGAAAGTATTCTGGTTTAGCTATAAATCCCGGGGGAGCATGTGGTGTGTGTGCAGCTGGACAAAGGATCTGGCTACTGGGGGTCTGAGGGAAAGCCAGGGGGAGCTCTGTGTGCGCATGTGATTCTGTATCTCACTAAAGGCCAAGGTGATGTGGGGCAGAGGGGTGTTGGACATCAGGGAACCAGGGCAGTCCCAGCCAGCCGGGAGGGAGGCAGCATGTACCCGCACCTGGAGCAGGGCTGTGGTCTTGGGGGCTTAAGGTTCCAGAAGCCAGCATCTGGGCAGACTGGCATCCAGGAACTCATTACTGAGCAGACTGTCTAAGTCCAGCTGCCGGAGGGAATCTGCCTCGTGTGTGTATATATATACACACATATCTGTGTACGTGTAGCAGAGCCTCACTAGCAGACCTCCATACTGCTCAGATAGGCAGGGGAGCAGGGAAAGGCTGTGGCTGCTGTCTGTGTTCCTGTGAGTCTGCCTGATCCGGGTGGCCAGGCATGTATACATGTAAATGTCACATATGTGCTCTATCTGCTCGTGCCTACCAGGAACACATCTGCAGCCTTGCTAGCGGTTACACCTGGGGGCACAGAGCTGCAGCAGCCTCAAGCTGTCAGATGCAGTCCGGTATCTTTCCCTCAACAAATTCAATCTGATATAATTACACCAATTGAAAAATAAGCCACATAGTCCAAGATGGATCAGAAACTAATTTTATACCTACAGCAATCAGTACTAGGTATAGCACTCGTCAAGTTTTAGGGTCACAGGATACAATGACACTATTTTGCATTAAGCAAATGCAGTATGTTTCTGAACAGTGACAATACAGAAGTCTTTTTTCTTCAGCAAGAGGGCCATGGGTGTGACTAAGAGCAGCCGCACAGAACTGAACAGCGGACAGTTCATGGCCCACAAGCCACATGTTCCAGTGATGGTAAGAGAAGCAATACAGAGACTGTTGACATTGCCAGGAATTTTGCTATCATTTTACCTAACACAGGTGGAAATCCTTGCCGCCAGCAAAAGCACAACCTCTAGTTTATCAGGAGAGCAGACTCATTGGTAAAAGTCACAGCAGTACCACATATCCACACCAGCTTAAATGACTCGGTTCTAAGCAGTTTACAGCTGACAAGAAACAGGAAAATGCAGTAAAGAACTACATTCCCTTTAGACCAGCATTAACACCAGTTTTAAGGCCTTGCTAAACACCAATCGGCAGCACAGAAATGGACTGGTTTGCACCAACTCGTTGTTGGTTAAAAGGGTTAACAGTCACAAAGATTCCATGTTTCCCAACCAGGTGGGCTTGTGCAGTTGATAAATGGGAAGGGAGAGGGGGGACAAGAGAGTAAGAACATCAGGCCCAGGAGGTACCAACCTAATCTTGAAGACAAAGGCAGCAGGAGTTTCAAATAGAGACAGCATAAGCCTTATAAGGGAACGGTAAATTTCTGCTTCCATATGTAAAGTTAGGAATGTCTAACCAATCGTCCACCGTACTGTAGTTTCTTCTTTGTTGTTTTGTATATAAGACCCAGCTTATTTCTCAAAAGGTTTGCTAGCTTTGCCAATTATTGCCTAGCACCCTTTTCAAAGCAGCACTGGAATAAAACAAATCTCAAGTCCCTGTACAGCTTTTGCACACCAGGTGGAGAACCCAGATTTGGGATGACAAATTGAATACTGCACTCCATGATCACAAAGTTACCTTACGCTAGCCAGTAACGTGATGGTCATATTTGAAATGCTGAAGTTCATTACCAAGAAATACCCCCTTCCCCAAAATACTTTTTGCAGACATATTCTCTGCTTTGCAACACCTTACAAGTATGAGCTACAGTCTTTACAAACTGTATTTCAGTACCCAGTAAATCACATCACTTCCTTCAGCAATGCCTACAAGCATAAAAGGCCAGTTCAAGTCTACATGCTACAAGTAACACTGAGCCTGGTAACTTTTGCCACCCAGCAGACCGGAGATTATTAGTTGGAGCTGTAGCAAAAATCTCTGTTCTTCACTCTTGTAACCTTTCCTGGCAAAAAAGATTCAGTGCAGATTCAGTAACAGACCACGAGATTCACAAGGCCTAAAAGCAGTCTGTGAGAGCAACATATGTTGCAGACATAGTTAAGAAGAACTAACAGTTGCAAACCTGTGGAAAACATAGAAGAGGTGTCGGATACATTTTTTGTTAGCAAACACCATTTCAGTTCGAATGCAGTGATCTCTACTACACGAGCAGACACTCGACAGCACGGTTCTGCCATACAGTGTACTTTGAAAAGTACTGCTACTGCAGCATTGCTGGAGCATAAAGCAGGCTTTCAACTCTCAACTTCACTGGCTGAACACGAGCACTGGCTGAAACTAGACTCACTGGCTGAAAACAACAGCTACAAACCCCAACTGTGCCAATGTAATACAGCCACCGCAGCAGTCCGCAGAGCCTAGGGTACAAGTTTATTACTATAACCAGGCTGCCCTGACAATCATACAAAGTCCCAAGTTGTGCTCATTAAGAAAAAAAAAAATTAAAAATAATACAAAGACCTGAAAAAGTAGTGATGTTACAGTCAGAAGCATTGTGCAATGTGCACACTAGGAGGGTTAAAAAACAAAAACATACTCTTTTTCAGCCAGTGCTTTGCTACCTTTGAGAATGATTAACACAGTAGCACCCTGCAAGAAAATCTGTTAATTCTTAAACTCCGGGTTGGCTTAAACTGCCTCTAGGAAGGCATCTAGTCCCATTTTCTAGATCGTAACCAGGCCCACTGGCCTCCAGCTGCTTCTCAGAAGAGTCCTGGCCTCCCGGAGTTGCATGTTTGCTCTACACAGATGTCTGTAATAACTGGCAACAACTGTGACACTTCCAGATCCCCGTCCAGAGGCAGGAACCCCAACCCTACTTTGAAAAAGTTTACATCATCTTATTTATGATAGAGAAGTAGCTTAAGTTCTTCCTTTAGCTATAGTGAGGAAGTCTAATCCAGTGTCAAAAAGATTAAAGGTGTAAATTGTGGCAGATTCTAGCTAAAAAGTGTGATATTAAAAAAAAATATTATCAAAAGAAATGCACTGTTGCAGGTAGAAAAGAAAGAGAAAAAAAATCTGCTTTTCCAGATTTCAGTTTTCTTGCTGATGCAAATATGCTGGAATGCAATCTCCAGCCACACACAGAATACGTTATGCCCACAACAAGTACGACACAGCTTGTGCACCATCAGATCGCAGTCCAAAGCATTACTTTATACTTAAAACAAATTCACTTAACACTCAGAGCCTTGGCTATTCCAGGATGAAGAGGTGACAGTTCAGGAAGTGCTTCATCAACTGTCAGCTACACCCCTACGAAAGCAGCAGCTTCTGTTGGAGGAACAGGGCAAACACTTGGTGGGAGGAGGAGGGAAATAGCTTCTTCATCACCTCCCCAACAGTGAGACCTTGCCACAACATCCTATATCCCATAAAGCTGGTGCTTTTTTAGCAGAACCAACCCTGCAATTTACAGTGCGCAATATTCGCCATCTCCCAAGTGTTACCTGAATTTGGCGGAAATACAGGAATCTTCCCAAACACTGGAGACTCCAAAATGTAAACACACAATCCCTTTACATAAAGTATGATCACCAGTGAGAAGGCAGGGAGAAAAGCCAGCGTTCACTACAAATAATTGCTCTTTTTTATTTGCATACAATATGTTGTTACTTCAACATTTTAAATTACGTATTTTACACGCTGATAAAATATGGAAGATCATTGATATGCCCACTACTCCTACATTCAATGCTTGCTGTATTCTTTTAAATATACTATTATGTCAACTATTGAAAATTAAAAATAAAAGAATAAACCGAAGTTTCATGGGTTTTGCCACACAACGATGGCAGAAGCATAATCAGCAGG
>NW_010428694.1:332-2104 GCF_000710305.1 Buceros rhinoceros silvestris | reverse complement strand
CAGGAATAACACCATTCCGATGAACTTCAGTCCCTTTATGGCCATCACGTGGAACATTTATCACATACATGAATATTCAGCTGAAGATCTCGTCCAGATCATCGGGGGGGAAATTGAGCAAAACAAGACGAACAAGTAGAAAAAGCCCTCACCTGAGCTCAGGCCTATCCTACTCATTCAACTGTTGTCTTTTTGCTACAGAGTTACCAATGGTTCGTGAAGTTAAAATTCCAGGGAACCTTTACTCCCCTTTCAAGTTACAGTAAAAAGGAGAGTAACACCAATTATGGGTTCTGGAGTTATATCCATCTTCACTACTGACTTACCCTGTGGTCAGGCAGACCACACCACATTAGCAGAAAGCTTTGCAATGCAGGAGTTAGCAACACAGCACAATTCTATCATGAGTATTTGCTTAACGGTAATTAGGTCACGATCTTGTCCTTTTTCAAATTGGCTTTCCCTGAAGATAGCGACTACAGCGACGACTGCAGACATTTTCACTGTAGATATGTTTTATTGGCACCCACATTCATTCGCTGCCTTTTATGCTGCTCACATCCCTTACTGCCTTTCTGGTTTGGGCTTCATTTAAAAAATAAACAAACAAACTTTCTTCTAATTGCTTTCTTCTCATGACAAGCCTGCATCATTCATGGATCAAGGATGTATCACAGTTACCAAAGCCAGCCAGAACCCAACAAGGAAAGCATATTCCACCTTCCTGTGGAGAGAGAAGAGCAACTCCAGCACCATCATTTCGATTCTTTGTTCTAAAGTCACACTGTCTTTAAAAAAAAAAACAACTTACACACCCCACCCCCTCCCCCCAAAAAACCCACCAGCCAAAACATACACCACACCCTTAATTATGGAAGAACAGGACATCAAGTAACCTTGCTGGTGTCACAGCTAATGGCACTGTTTCCTACGTGCACATCATGGCTGAGTTTTTTTAGTAGATGCTTTGCTGTCTGTGAAACAGCAAATGAACGACATTCTCTTAGATGAGAGCTCTTCCTCACTCTCCTAGTCAGAGATCTACTTCATTGTGTTTGTAAAAAGAGTATCTGGGACTTGCCATCCCTTAAGGAAAGTAGGTTTTTAAAAGCCAACATATGCAACCACGTACTTTAGAAGTGATCTAGTTGATTTGAGTGCAAATGAAGAAATAGCATAGGCTCAAAGAGAGCTTAAGGGTTTTGGGTTTTTTTCTGGTAGGTGATCAAACAAGGCTATTCACATGTGGGACTAACACTGGTTTTCTCCAGTTGCACATTTCCCTCCCACACCAGCATCTGCACCAGCACTGAGCAAACAGCAGGTGAGATTAAGTCAGCTGCTGCCAGATAGAATACGTAAGTGAAATAATGCTGCCCATCTCTGCCAGATCTAAGAACTATGGGGTTTTTCCCCACACACAAAAACGGTCACCCACATCAACATTTGTCCAGCAGGGTCAATTCCCCATTCCGGTTCTCAGTACAGACTCACAGGGAACCGTGCCGGAGGGGACTGAAAGAGTGCTGCAGTCGCAAAGCGGCAAAACACCTTAAAGCGGCAAGACCAAACTGTCAGCCTGGCTTCTTCTCTACACAATCCCCGGTTTTCAAAGTCTGCAGTAACTTCAAATCTTCAAGGCTTTAGCCCACTCCATCAGCCGTAATTAAAGACGACCCATAGGTTTGGACACTTCACGT
Organism: Buceros rhinoceros silvestris; assembly: GCF_000710305.1. Classification (NCBI taxonomy): domain Eukaryota; kingdom Metazoa; phylum Chordata; class Aves; order Bucerotiformes; family Bucerotidae; genus Buceros; species Buceros rhinoceros. Next base: position 404 of record NW_010428694.1, on the reverse strand, counting down.
TAAGAGTAAGGCAGTGTGACTGCAAAAGCTTGGACATCTTAACAAGTTAGGTAAGAAACTCAAACCACAGTA
>NW_010428694.1:0-301 GCF_000710305.1 Buceros rhinoceros silvestris | reverse complement strand
CCCGAAACCAGCCACTAACCCTCACGCCTACCAGCTACAGACTGAGCTCACCTTACCATTCTTTAACCCCTTTTAAACTGCTTATCAACCACCAGTGTAGCACCTAAGGCCACCAACAACCACTGAACCCAACAGCGACACCGTGTCGCCCTGCCAGGACAGCACCGTTCGCTGTTTATCTATCCGGCTCGCAGGCTGAGCGCGCTGTGCGTCCACACGAAGCCGCCTCCTGCGCCACGCTGGCGCGTCCTCGGCTCGGCCTCAGCCGGGGGAAGACGGGAAGGCACCAAGGGCCGGCGGC
>NW_010428693.1:4106-5221 GCF_000710305.1 Buceros rhinoceros silvestris | reverse complement strand
TTCATTCGTTCCACATTTGGTGCATAGCATGGCCATCGACAGTCACGGACACAATGCCCCGGCTTGTTACAGCGCCAACAAGGCACACCAGCTGCTGAATTGATCCCATTGCGTGATGGACACACCCGCTTGAAATGACCAGATCCCCCACAACTGTAACACTTGGGCTCCATTGTCAACTGAATATCTTGAAGCTGAGAGCTAAGTTGTGTTAATTGACCCTGCAACGCCTGAGTGGCAGGTGTTTCCTTCTCTCGCATAGAAACATCCCTCAATAACTGTGCTAGGTTTCGATTACCCAGGGAAGCAATAATGGCCTTTGTCTGCGGATTGCATTGCAAACGCAAGGCTTCTAATAAAACAGCTTCTTGAGCAGTCTCTGGTAGATTGGATTGTTGAATAGCTTTCTGCAGTACATCCGCAAACTCCAAAAATGGTTGTCCTATTCCTTGCTGAATAGTAGTCCATGGCCGCACAGGTGCCTCATAGCGAGCCATGTGGAGTAGTGCCCCCTTTGCCAGCTCTGTTGTTGCTCGAAAAACTCTACTCCTGCAAGCCATCTGTTGTGCCTGCGTAGTGAATGCCCCAGTACCCACTAATTGGTCCAATGTGACATCACGCAATTCATGTTGTGGATTACCTTGAGCTTGCTCTATCAGATTTCGTGTGGCTGCTTTCCAATGTTCTTTCCAGAGGAGGAACTGAGGTCCGGATAAAATGCCTCGACAAAGTTGCTCAGCGTCACTAGGCAGAAGAGGTGTACTAAAGGCTAAATCAATGAGCAATTGCGTCTCCGGGTGGTTCAAACCTTTCTCAGTCACTGCCTTATACAATGCCGCCACCTGGCGGGGGTCTAGGGCATGCCTTTCCGGCCCAGCCGGTGTTTGGAATATCGGAAAAGCCTGTGGCTGGGGGCCGTCTGGGACGAATCCTACTCCCTTCAAAGTACATTCCTGCGCCACTAAGTCCCAGTCTGTGGGACGCCGAGGCCCTTCACCAGGTGTCAGAGCCTCGACCTGTTTGGTCATAATTATTGCTGATTGTTCTCGGATAGCTTTAGTCTGCTGACCGACTAGTTCTGCCAACTCCTGCAAGGCACGCCCTCCTGAGGACTC
>NW_010428693.1:3426-3946 GCF_000710305.1 Buceros rhinoceros silvestris | reverse complement strand
TTTTTTTTTTGTGACTTCACAGCCGAGGGCAGCTTCGCAGGGCCAGCGGTTTCCTGTTGCCCCCCCTGCTGTACTTCCGGCCCCACGAAGGGATTTCCAGACCGGCCCCGAGGCGGGGCCGGATCCGCCTCCTGTGGGGGGGCAGATGGTACCACCCTCTCTTTGGGCCGCGCCCCTGACTCCTCTTGGGCTCCACCCGGACTCCTAAGAGACGCCTCCCGCTGAGGTGTTTCCGAGTGTGGAGGCGGAGTTACCACTTCCATCGGATCCACCTCCTCCATAACAATAGATAGGGGTTGAATCAACTCAGCGATCCTTTTATGGTCCGGTTTAAATTTCGCTGGCCTGATTGGCGAACCCTTCATCGTCCGGTGACCGCCCCCCGCATTCTGCGGTCCCGGCGGAGTCGCCATCTTTGGGAGTTGGTCAGGATCCGTCTCTTCCTTGCTATCACTAATCTGCAAGCTGGAATACGGCGGAGGCGCAGACCACCAGCCTCCCCTCCGTCTCGACACGGGCG
>NW_010428693.1:0-2423 GCF_000710305.1 Buceros rhinoceros silvestris | reverse complement strand
CCCCCCCAGAGAACACTCTAGGAGCTCGTCCCTAATTCGCGGCCATCGGCCTTGATCAAATATATTCTGCGGGATGTCAAGCAACCCTCGCGTAAGCATCCACAAGATGCACGCCTCGGCGGGACCTCTTTTTAATTTTTGGCCATGTTGCCGCCCCAAGTCTTTAAGTACCTGTACAGTCTTTTTTACTTCGGTCAACCGATTCATACCGCCAATCCGGATTCCTGCCGGTGGCTGCCACAGATCACGTCAGGACGTCACCAGATGAGGCAAATAGCTGTGATACTGGGCACCTGACTCTCTACCGTCGAGGGTCATTTTATACACTTCTCTAATATAGAGGATGCAAAAACGGCGTTTTATTGTGTAGAACAGAAGGTTATATAGTTTCCAAAGAAGTCTCGCCCTTCGTGGGCGGGTACTACCTTCCCGGAACAGTGTGATACTGGGCACCTGACTCTCTACCGTCGAGGGTCATTTTATACACTTCTCTAATATAGAGGATGCAAAAACGGCGTTTTATTGTGTAGAACAGAAGGTTATATAGTTTCCAAAGAAGTCTCGCCCTTCGTGGGCGGTTCCTACCTTCCCGTCACAGCCCGTGATCTTCCGAGCGCCTATACTGCCACCCAGTGTACCACAACAGAGATGATCTGTGCGGTGCTCTTTCCTTGGTAGTTTGGGCCTTTCTTGGAGGTCCAGGGTTCAAGAAGAGCGAGCAACAGTGAGCAAACTCTTCCCTTTGGATCCACCCATCACCTCTCCATCACCCTCCAGTTTACCAACGTCCAGCCCCGTACGACAGTGAGCACGACACACAGCCAGTTCCAGAGCTTCGATCCCAGAAAGCATCACACCCGAAGGATTCCAGAAAGACCTGCACAAGCTGTTTGAGGGTCAGAAAAGATGCCTTGTAGCAGCAGACCGAAACGTGATAGTGGTGGTTTTCAGGCAGAGGAGGGGCACTGTGCTGCTGCCAATATTTTCTCTGTCCAGCCAAGAACGATAGACGTGGTCAAGAAGCTTCTTGGAGGTTTTGCACCTTCTCAGGAGAACACGCAGGGGTCTGCAGATCCAAAGCGGACTGACACGCTCTGTGAAGGGTGTTTTTCAGGCGGAGGAGGGGCCTGGAGCTGCTGCCAATATTTTCTCTCTGCCCTGCCAAGAATGACAGACGTGGTCAAGAAGCTTCTTGGAGGTTTTGCACCTTCTCAGGAGAACACGCAGGGGTCTGCAGATCCAAAGCGGACTGACACGCTCTGTGAAGGTGGGGACTATGACTGCAGTTCCCAGGGACTGCCCAGCAAAGAGATTTCTGATCAGAGCCAGCACCCAGCAGGCAGTGGCACCTGTGCACTGGAAACCGCAGATAGATGCGTCTGGGCTGGGTGGACACTGCGGTGTTTAACGAGGGGTGAACCGCTGGGGCCCATCACCAAGGACAAGGGGACTCCCAGCACTTTTCCTCCAGGGCGTTCTCCAGTGCAGCAGTGGTGGGCTCCGTGCAGGAGGCACCAGCTGGGAGAGTGAGTAGAAAGTGTTGAGCAAACCCAGGAGCCTTCGTGGTGGCACTGACAGGACGGAGTGACGTGAGCTCTCTGCCGCATGGCCAGGAGCGTGTTCTACCACGCTGTCCACACCCAAGGGTGGCCCATGGCGCTGGATGGAGAGATGAGTAGGAGCAGCACTGAGGGGCCCCACGGACACCCCTGCAAAGCACAGGGGACTCACTGACCCAGCTCCTCTCGCGGACAGTGATGTGGCACATGCAAGAGGTGCCTGGACTGAGGCTGCTGGTGGCGGCACAGCCGTGCTGCAGCTGATGGACAGCTCTGCGTTACAGATCGAGCAACCCAGGAGCCCAGGTGACATAGAGATTATCCAGATCCTTTCCTTACCTCCAATCCAGCTTTTCTCCAGTGGCGCTGGTGCTGTCCCAAGGAGAACAGAGTCAGCGGTGCAGGAGCACCCTCACCCTCTTCTGCCCAGGAGAAGGAACAGTGAATAACCCCCTTTGCTGAACGCCATGAACGGTGTGCGGCTGGCACCACTGGTCCTTCTCTCATCACACCGGGGTGGAGATGGAGATGCCCCGTGCACAGCCCGCATCTGGGGAAAGGAGAAACAAAAGCTCAGAAGACATTTATTTCTTATTTAGAAAGATTAAATTTCTGCAGATTAACTCATTTATTATAACCATTAATTATCCTTTCCAGTGTCCTGGAGCTCAGCAGGATCAGGGTGCACCACCCTCCCTTGCCAGGGTGGGATGGGAGCACCTCACCAAGGAGCCGGTGTCTTCCAGGAGAGTCTCCCAGCAGAGAGCATCCTCCTGCTCCAGCGTCACTGGGAGAGCCAGGAATGGCCTTGTCAAAGTGACACTGCAGTCACCGCTGTGGGATTTCTTCAAGAAAATGGACATA
>NW_010428692.1:10853-18673 GCF_000710305.1 Buceros rhinoceros silvestris | reverse complement strand
CCGAGGCCGCGGCCCAGCCCCGGGCGAGGCAGCGGGGCCCAGGCAGCCCGCCGCTCTCTGCGGGTTTCCATTTCTGGACCCCCTCTAGGTGAACGCGATGAAAACACTGCTGCCCCTTTCCCCACCGAATGCTGCTAAACGGCACTTCACTAATGCAGCTGGAGGACTGACACAAAAATCGCATCTCCAGAGGTTTTTGCACCACCTCGATGCCCTTCCCCGGCTTGCTCAGGTTAGCGGAGTGCCCCCCACGCACCGTGCTGAGTTAGGGGCGAGCAGCAGAGCTGCTCTTTCAGCTGAAGACCGTGGGCGGCCGTGTTTAGGGGCCGATGATCCCAGGTTGAGTCCTTACCAGTGACTCACTGTGCGTGCGGACATCTGCTCGGGGAGCTGCTGCGCTCGCCGTGGAGAAGACCTGGAGCTGGATTTCTTACTGTGGTTTTTCAGCTCCAGACGGAGTGTATTCAGAAACAATTCTCTGCTGGGAAGAGATGAATTGCCAGCTTTATACAGTTATATAAATTTTGCTGGGTTTTGTGTGTTGGGTTTATTTTCTTCTTTTAGATTTGTCATGACAGACCAAAGATAAAGCAAGAGGGAGCAGAGAAATATCCGGGCTGAACTGCACGTATGAACTGGATTCTGTAGTCCCATGAGATCATTTGTGGGTTAGGTTTTGACTTGGTAAGCTCTTTAACATTAAACTAGAGAGAAAAATAAAAGACAATAGGAGATTAAACAGAACTTTTTTTTTTAAAGATAAAAGTCAGCAAAAATAAGACTTAAACTAAATTAATTTCTTTAGGAATTGTGCTACCGTAGAAGCAAAAATCAGTTTAGCCTAAGTGTGGGATACGAATCTTTTGGAAGAATTGTGTTATGTATGTGCAGTCAGAAAGTGAAGCACTGGCACCTGGAGTAGTATCATTGCTTTTCTGAGTGATTTTGTGACTCGGTGTATCATGTCACTTACATAATACCTAAAGGACCCAAAACCACTAATTCTCTTAAGAGCTTGCTGTTTATTTAAATACATGATCCCAAGCGTTTATGGAGGGTGATACTAGTTAATCCTCGCTGCCTGATTTCCTGAATAAATGATTTTAGAGATCCATTTGTATTAAAAACCCCTGCTCTCAGCTGGCTCTCTGGTTATACTTAGCAATGTATCCCTACTGTACTTCACGAGGTTGCTATCATACAAAATGAATGAACGATGGCAAAAGGCAAAGATTGAAGAAGAGCACTGTGATTTTTAAAAGACTCCCAGTTCTGCACTGATGTTTCTGCTTTTCACTGTATTCTGTCCAACAGCTGCAGGTAAACCAAGTGGTGCAGGTGGAGCCAGTGTTTGCTAGGGCATGCTGCTTTAGTAAGTCACCCCTAAAACAAAATGATCTTTGGTAATGTTTGAATAAATGCAGCTGATCTTACTACTTTCTTGGCCAACGACATGATCTGAAGCATTGCTTGAAGTATCCACCTAAGAGCTAAGTGTATTTGAGGAAAATCACCAAGTATTCAGTCAAGTATTCATGGAGCTGGGGTAGTCTTCCTTTGTGAGAACAGGTACTTGTTAAAACACTTCTTTTGTCAAGCAAATCATGACATGTGGTGCCTGTAATTTTTTTTTTCTGTGACACTTGGTGAAAAGAGGATATTACCACAGGGAGTAACAGGAGTATGTGTGGGTGTGGTGGGGAGAGGGAAGCACTGTTTCGAGGAGAAGCTTCAGAGAAACTCAGAGAAGGCCCAGCCAAGATACTGATGGGGTCATAAGAGAAACATTAAGTGAGAAAGAAACTAGAAGCCTTACCAGAGACCTACTGCTTATCCCCAACATTTGAAAATGGGGTTTTAAGTCTGAGAAATAAGTACAAAAATGAATTATCTGTACTCTGTGGTTCCCAAGGTATTTGAGAGTGTCTTTAATGTTTCCACTCTAAAAGGGGGTTAGTTCTTTTCTCTGTACACTGCATTTCAAAGGCAGTCCCCTAGAGTGAAGTTCAGTTTTGGCTTCAGCACAGAAATTTTGCTATGAGAATGTGAGTGAGGTATCTTAACTTTCCATTGCAGACAGCGGGGGTGGGATTCGGGTTCCCCCACAGGAGCCATTTGAACCTTGCGCTTTTATATGTTGAAAGGGGGCCTTTAGTTACAGCACAATGTGACTTCTGGACAGACAGCTGAAAGCCAGGCAGGATTAGCCAGAACAACTCAAATGGCACAACATGCCTATTTAGGCAGCTGAAGTTCACCCCATATGCTCAAAGCAGTTTGCACTCTAACGTAGATCCTCCCCTTTGGTCAGCTGAGTAAATCTGCATGCTCCCCTGGCTGTACTGGCAAGATCCGTGACCAATGACTATAGTGGTGGCTTGGATGCCCAGCTCAAAGAGTCTGTGCCTAGGATCTTAAATTCAGGTGTTGAATCCTATCCCTGCAGGCTGTGTGACCAGCATTGTTTGAGACAGCCGTACAGCACTGTTTGTTATCACGACCTATGGAAGACCCACAGCTTTTGGAGTGGCAGCCAGTCCGTGCTTTCAGCTTGCCTGAAGATGTTTTTATGTGAAAACTCAATTCTTCAAGCATTTTCTGAGAAAATACCTCTCTTTTTAAGTTGCCTTTTTTCTGCCACAAAGAAGTTTTATATGCAACCTCAGTCTTTTCTAGAAATTCAGAGCTGTCTAAGCCTAAGTATGAATGAAATAAAACAAGACCTTTCTTTTCCAGAATTTTTATTTCTGCAGAAAGCAGATCCTTGTTAGATTTGAAAAAAGGGTGGGGAAGGGGACCCGGCTGCCATGTAAGAAACTAAAAAGTGTGAGTAGCTGAAAACTCACTTTTCTTTGAAGTTAAAGGTTGATCAAAACCTTTACAAGAGAAAGGGCTGAAAATGTTCAACTTTGGTGGTTCCATTCAGGAAAGGACTGGAAATGAAGAAGGATAAAGAAAAACCAGTGTAATACACTGGAGAGTAACAGCAAAAACAAAGAAGTATACAAAAATTAGGAAGGGGTTCAGGAAAAATAACAAGCAAACATGTTTTTCTAAGAAAGCAACACAGAAAAAGAAAATCTGATACCCATCTGGGCACATCTCTAAGAGATTATTTACTATTGAACATAACATTCATTTGAATAATAAGGTGGGAGAAGACCCATCCCTAGTTGCAGAGATCTCCTACAACTTCTTTTCTTTATGACATTTCTTTATTTCTATTCCCTCAGAGAAACATTCTCAGGGTTAGCTCCAGAATTTCTCTTATTCTGCCATATTTTTTTTTCCTCTGAAAATGAAAAGACTTCCTCTGCCTTCAGAGGATTTTTTTATGTGACAGAAAGTCAGGTCATCTTTTTATTCTTTTCAATATTTTATGAGAAGCTTGGCAGGCTTTAGAGATTCTTTAAGTTTTAGGACTGAGAAAGAGGCAACTCAGCTTGGCTCTTGCGCCTAGAGAGAATGCACTTTTCCTGGTGAAATGTTTAAGCCAGCCACTTGAACATCCTCCAGCCTTTTCACCTTTTCACATCAATATCAGCTTGAAGTCACAGCTGCCATAGATACCTTCTCGAGGTTGAAGCCAGTAAAAGGGTTAAAGCTTTTACAGCAGGACTTAAGTGGAATTGCATTGCCTGAGCCTGGACTGGTGATCCAAAAGCCAGCTGTTCATCTGCTGCCTAGCTTGATTAGATGCCTTCCCTGTAGGACGGTAAAGTTCTCCAGACACTTAGGACCAAATCAAAGAAATCAATACCTTTCTTTTGTCTAAAGTAAGGGGAAGGTTGGGAAAGCAGGCTATGCTCCATTTACAAGCACGAGGGACCCGATCTGTTAGATATTTTCTGAGCGTGCCTAATGGATTGGGCCTCACAGAAAGGCAATTGTTGCTTTCCTCTGAAACACAGCTGAAGAGGAGGCAATTAGTGCTTCCATGCCAAATACACGTACACGCACGCATGCACACCAGATACAGCACCAAATGTTCAGGGCATTCTCACCCCCTGAAATGGGGAATGTAGCACTCTTCTCAGCCTGAAAAATTCAATGGACATTGACTACCTTTCACTCATTTGATGTTAGAGTTGTGCTAGAAACAAGGACCAAAGCCTACATACAAGTTCCACTTTTCTTGCTGGTCACTGCAGCCCCTGGATTACAATGTCATGATCTATTAATGTTCTTTCCTCCTTTGCTGTACAGAGGGACAAAAAGTCCATCTGTCCTAGTTAGTTATGTGGCTGATTATTAGGACCCTTATTTGTCAGGTGGGAGATGTGAGCTGAACCATTTGTTGAGAGGATATGGAACCTGAACCTTCCAATTGAGGTGTGGACACCACACCTTATCTTGAAAGTGGGTTTTGGCACCACTTCTGGTTGCATTTTAGCAAAATAGAAAAGTATGAGTTCTGTTACGTTTCTTCAAGGAAGGATCAAGGTACCATGTCTTCAAAAGACAGAGGAACTTTTCTATAGTCTTGACTAATCTAAGTTCTACCTAGGGATGGATGTAAAGTAGGCTCATGTTGTCAGTATTTTTTACTCCCTGGATCTCCGTAGCTCCCCACTCTGTGAGCTGGCTGTTTGAGATGATTGTTGAGAGGTTCTTAAGAACTCCTGTCTGGGAAGTAGCTGCTTAACAGATGTTTTGAGGGCAAAAGCACAGACATGCTTCATGTAAGTATGAAGTGGCCAAACCGCATTATTTCTGCTCCTTCTTAAACTGCTTTTGTTCAAAAAGTTGCTCTTGTTTTTCCTCTTCCAGCACATGCTTCTCCTCTTTAAATCAATGAGAGGAGATACTGCTTTGATCAGGCTTGATCCTTTCATAGATGTCCAGTCATCTTTCATTGCCATGGGACTTGGTGATAAGCTTAATCGTATTACAAGTTGGTCAGCTGTCTGGTTACTGGTCCTACTTGGGTGGGCTGGGCATGTCATGTGCATCCATTTGAATAAGAAATTTTCAAGGGATAACAATCCTCTGCTGTTAGCCCTTTCTCAGTCCAAGCTGGAGGTAGAACATCAGGAGGGGCACAGGCCAGCCATGTAATCAAAATGTTTGCAGAGAGACAGAAAACAGAAGAAAAATATTTGCCAGTTGTCCACTGTTTAGTAGTCTCTTTAGCTGATACCGCTTCTGGAATTAGTAGTTACCTGTAAAATTGTGGTATCTTTTCGACTGGTTAACTGTTGTTTTCTCTCTCTGAAGAATTTATCTTTCTGAAAATTTTCTACTGCACATCCTGAAATGACATTTTCCCCTTTATGGTTCTAGAAATTTGAATCTGAACTTAGCCAGACAGATCATCCCTCTGCATTTCAAATCCGACACCCCAGGGGCTTTCTATTTTCCCTGTGTCCATCTGCTGACAGGAGGAGTTTTAGCTAGTGTTTGGGTTTGCATATTAGGGCATGTGGAGAAACAAATTAGCAGGTAAGAAATTACCTTTCTTCAGGCTCCATTCTTTTTTTTTCCTTTTCTTTTCTTTTTTTTTTAAATTCTTTCTTTCCCAGTAAGAGGCACAAGGATAAGTGGCAGCACATGGCTTGTAACTGCCCTGTTATAGCAGCCCTCCCATGTGGGCAGTTCAAAAGCTAAGCAATAGTTCTGATGCTAGCTAATCTGGCAGAAGGATTCTGATGGGTGGATGTGAGAATAACATCTGTCTTTCAAATTTTACGCTTGCCAACATAGGCTTGTGAGGGTTTTCGTTGTTCCAAGAAACTCTGAAGCATAGAGAAGAAGGTAGAGGTTCTACGAATTGGAACCACCTGCTTGAACTAATGTTTTGGCAAGCTCCTGTTTTCCTGGAGCTGATTCAGAGTATTCTGGGCTGTGTGGAATGGGAAAAATCCACAAAAATTACTTACCGCCCCATAAATATTTTCTATACTATTGTGTTCAGACAGGAGGAGTGTAGTGAATAGGACTCGTGTGAAGCACATACTGTGATGACCACTCCCTTTACTGCATAGTCTATTGTATTCCCCTCTGACACAATAGATAAAGAGCTTAGAGATGTAGAGGCAAGCAGGTTTCAAACTGGATGCTGCATATAGCACAGCAGATTCATTCGCTGTTTTCTTGAATCCTCAATATTTGTTTTGGAGTAGCTGGACTGAACAGTGTTGAAAGTTTCTGAGAATCCCTGTTGTACTTGGGGTTGTGTGTACAGCCTGTACATCCCTCACACTGTATCACTTTAGTGTGATGGGCTTCTTAAACCCAAGAGTTGTTAAGACCCTTATAAAATAGCCCTACTGAAGGCTTGCCTGTTTATCCTTCAAAGGAAAGACAACAATGGGATGTCCTCAAATATCTGTGAATACATGTTAAAAATAGCAAACATGAAGAGAGTGCATTTTCTATATGTTTTGTCTTTTCAAGCTGGATCAAAAAAACACCTACCATTCACAAATTCGAGAAGGAGTTGCACCTCATTACTTGGACAATTAAAAATTGAACCATTTAAGTTTTTGTCACCATGAAGCTAAAATGTGCTGCAACGTTTGTAAAACAAACCAAAGGTCTCCTTGATCTGAGGATATGCACAGCCCTTTTGAGTGCTAACACACCTGTAAGTGCTTACTTTATGCAAAGAGAGAACTAGAAAGTCTAAGCCAGAATGCGGTCGAGTAGACCAGTCAGGATATTTCCCAGGAGGTTCAGATGGCTGCTCTCAATCAGGCATGAAAAGTGTTAACGTCCACATCTCTACAGCTCTTAGACAGGGTATGAGGCAATAAGTGTGTCATTACTTTCATGGATTTTGTAAATGATGTGTGCAGTCTCAGTAAGGATAGTTCTACTTGGCTTTTCTTGGTTGATCAGATTCTTACTGAGCTGCTCCACCAGCTATAGAGGAAGTGCAGCTGAAACAGGTTTCATGTGTCCAGGTACCTGAAGGTGTGTCATATGAATGCAGGCTCTTGAGAATACCACACTTCCTTCTGCTAGAAATGCCTGTAATTAGAGTGATAACTCAGGGTCAATCAAAAAGTTTAATGTCACCGCAAAGTGTTTATTTTTTTATTATGCAATTACTGAGGATTTTCAAAAAGGCTTACTTTGATCTCAAGTGGCCTGTGCTTCTCAACTTCTTGAGTCAGAATAGACTCCGGTACTGACTTTTTCCTTTGTCCTTTATGATACATTTGCTGGATTCAAACTGTGTGTTATTACTTCATTAAAGTGGATACTTACGATCTATCTTTTCTTGGCATTAGCACCAGTACTGACACTTTATAGTGCCCCAAGCAATTAATCACATCCTTTCTCTGAACTTTAATCTGGTAGGCATTATTTACCTCTCCAGGGAAAAGTTAAGTACATAAAACAATTTTTAAAAACATTGAGAACCTATTTGCCCTTAATTAGAAAGCACAAGGGATATATGGACTAAAACAAAACAATAAGACTCATGTATGCCATTTTGCCTCCTTGATTTTGTTACCATGCTGGGCACCCTTTGGAGGATTTGATCAATATTCTCTGGTGTACGCTAAATTTCCTTATGTGAGATGCCTACCTACCTACGTCACAGAATTAACTTCATACATCTGCTAGTAATTTGGGTCTTTAACTGTTCATTCTGTAGGTAAATTTGTTCACTCATTAAAATTACCAGTTACCTTTTTCTTTTAGGCACTAGTTCTCTTTGTCAAATGACCAGCATTAACATTTTCTTTACAGGTGATTTGTAAATTGCTGGTCTTCTTCCAGTTCATACTGAAAAAAATGGTGTTTGCCTGAATGATAGCAAACTTTTTCTGTGCTGATAGAATAATCATGGTTCAGCAGCTGTTGATTGT
>NW_010428692.1:4781-10614 GCF_000710305.1 Buceros rhinoceros silvestris | reverse complement strand
CGTGTTAGAATGTCTCTTGTCCAGCTCCCTGGGTTTTCAGAATCACAGAATCACAGAATTGTTTTGGTTAGAAGAGACCTTTAAGATCATCAAGTCTAACAGTTCCCCTGCACTGCCAGGTCACCACTAAACCATGTCCCTATCTTTTAAATACTTCCAGGGATGGGGACTCCACTTTACATGGGGCTTTAAATCAGTAGTAGGGCAAAAGATAGCAGGGATTCTAAATACAATCCACATTCAAATAATTTGTACTCTGACATACCACTCTTAATGCTATAAATAGAGAGATTCCCAAGCTGTCTCACATGCGGGTGTTTTTTAGAGCTGCTGAGAATTGACAGTTCTCACAGGTTTAAGTTCATAGTATGATATCTCAGCATGCCTGAAGTTTAGGCCAATATTTTTCTAGATGTCAGTATGTGAACGTTCCACAACAAAGGTCACCGCAACCATTTAACCCACCACAGCACTCATCATTATGGTATTTTAAGTGCTTAAGTAATTGCATGGTTACTAAGATGCTTTGGGTTACTTTAGAGGTTTGCTGAAGTTAACTTGTTCCATCAGTGCAAAGATCAGGTTGCTGAAGTTCTTGATCCAAATGCAGATGCTTCTTGCATTATGCACTGCGTATTATTTTCATAAAACCACCAAGAAAAAGATATGTATGCAAGTGTTACTGGAATTGATGTTGCTACCCTTTTCCTGTTCAGAACCACTTTTTGCAGTATCGTAAAGCAAACTATGAAAGCGAGTGTTTATTTGTCTGACAGAGTAAAGTATTCTCAAGATCTATGCCTACCCAGTATGCTTACTCTTTATAATCCATATATGTTGCCTCCTTTAGGAAGGGACTGCTTCTTGTTTTGTAGAAAGCTGTTGCTTGTGAAGAAAAAGTCATAGAAACTAGAGCAGGCTTCCACAAAGATTACAGATGACAGTGTTTCAGGGGTGGAAATGAGCAGATTTACAGAGATAAGAATTAGTGAACATACAAATATTGTGCTTGGTTATACCAGAAACCTGAATTGTCCAATATCTTGTCTCCAGCAGTGGACATGTCTCGAAGAAAGTAAAAGAGATGTCAAATCTAGTAGAATAGTAGTAGAAATCTTTAAATAATACTTTATTAATGTCCAGTGTATTTCAGAGCAGGGAATTCCTGAAACAGAAGTTTTGTCTCAATACTTGATGGGCCTCAATGGATTTTTCTTCCATGGACTACTTTTTAGCTCCACTGCCGACTTTGTCATTTGGGCTCTCATCAGAGACAAAGGCGAGATGAAAATAATTCTATGACATGATTCACCTTATTTTTCTCAACTAAGGATGAGAAAATAGCTGTCCAAAAAGCACCAGCTTCTTTTTAGCAGAAAGAAATGTGATTAGCTTACATATGATGCTTTGAAGAAATGAATGAAACCCATTTTAGAAATGAGACTCAGATCGCAGATCCTAGAATGGTATGTCTTCATGTGAACTACTCTTTCGTTCAATCACCTAAACATAGGCATTTACAGACGTTTAAGAGGACCCGGCCTCCACTATATTTTCCAGAAGCATGTGAATCTTCTCCCATAGGTCCTGTGCCATACTTACCAGCCTTGGAAGAATGCCTCAGATACTCCAGAACATCTCAAAGTGCAATAGATGACTGTGTTTAAGAGATGGAATTGTTCCCAAGGTATCTAAGCTCTAACTGAGGAAGATGAAGTCTTTTGAATGCAGTAAGTGAAGGGTAAAGGTGACGTGTAGAGCTTAATTCAGCTGACCCGAACACTGGTGAGTGGAGACTTTCTCATGGAGCCGGCAGGTACGACACAGGTATGGCCACTCTTTTGAACCTGCCTGGTAGGAGGCCAGGCAGAGTAACATAAGACATTTCAAATGGCAGTAGATACCAGGATACTGAACAGAGCCTCCAGTACCGTGGCATCAGAACTGCTCCCGAAGTTTCATTGACTGTGGGGGCTTATGACCAGTTGCCTAAACATAGGTGACAAGAGCGAAGTAAGATTGTTTAAGTTATCTGAGCCATCCACGTGGGAGTGGTACATATGAAATACACAGGACCTAGAGGAGACCTCTGCTAGAGTAGTCCAGCTGCTGGAGGCCAGGTGAGTACTCAAGTGATGCCAAATGTCCATGTAGGGAACAAATCAGGATTTTAAACAAGAGAAATTAGGCTAATGTTGAGGAAGTGGGGTGTTAAAAATGAGGGCTGCTTTGAGAAATTAAACATTTGATGAAGTTTTTTTTTCATTAAAAGAAGAACATGCAGATTTAAATAGTCTTGGATAAGAATCTTGGATGTGTTCAATGGAGGATACTGTGATAAGAAAAAACTGTTCTGTATTCTATTTGTACAAGGCAAAGTTGCATTTTTACTGAGACTGCAAGGTAAACAATAGTCATAACAAAATTGTACTTCTATTTTGAAACAAAGAAGAGATAAAGATGTTTTTAAGAAGTTGAAAATAAAGATCAAATACAGTTTCAACCAAGCTTAAAGATCAGAAGGTAACTGATTACAGGAGGAAACGCATATTTTACATTAAAATGTAAGATGTACATTAAAATGTAAAATATGGAGGCATTCATATACAAAAAAATACTGTTAAAAGGAAGAAGAGAGGAAGTTGGGAAAAGTTTGTAATGAAACAGATACCGCATGTTATGATCTATGCACATAGGCAGGCTTGGAAGAGTGACATTCAGTATTGAAGTTTACAATGTTGTCATGAAGAACAAAGAGTGGGAAAAAAGCAACAGAAGAAGAGCGATTGGTCTGAACACGGAAGAGAAAGGCTTCCATGCCACAGGCAGGATGAATATATTCAAATAACTCTATAGAATTTCTGAGTGAAAATGTCACCTATGCACCCCACCTCCCCCAATACTTTATGGGTAAATTAAACACCAGAGTATTAATTTTTAAAGAATGATTTTAGGGAGAATTTGGGTAATGGACAGGTGAATCCCTGTAGTTTCATAATAATTCATTTAGTGCAGTTTTTTCCATTTGCTACTTACTACAGTTTTCCACTGCTGCAATTCAGAAATATTGTTAAAATATACCTGCTTCAACTATTAAATGTTGATACTGTGCTAGCTGCTAGTAGTAGACAATGTGAAAGCAATAAGGGAAGATTTACGTAAGAGTTAATTTGTTAGCTGAAAGAACTTCTTAAATTTTAAGTGTATATGTAGTCATCTATATCACTTTCACAGTGTTTGTTAAATATCTAAAGATCCCTGTAGATGGTGATATTGAAACCCATATTCATTTAAGCTGTAGAAAAGACCCTAAAGCTTTAATACAAAAATGAAAGTTAGTATTTTAAACAAGAAAGAAAAGACCTTTACTGAATCATGCTATGGTAAAGATGCATAGAAATTTCCAAGAAAATCAAATGTAACTTACAGTTCTGCTGAAAAAAAAAATCTGATGAAGAAGAAAAAAAGAAATATGCTCCTACTTATTAACTCAAAATTTATCCATATCTTTCTTTACTACCACAAAATTGATGTAGAAGAAACCACACACGCACTTGCAGAGGACGATGATTTAACGCCTGGGATCATCAGAAAAAATATCCTGCCATTTCCAATCAAATTTAGCCTGTATATTATGATGAAATTCTGCAAGAAAAAACAAAGAAGCTGTCATCACATCTAATGGCTTGCTTACATTCAGCATCCCCTCTGGAATAATAATTACATCAGTGTATCTGTACCGATATATCTCTGCTTTGCCTGCTCCCACTGTTGTGCCTGTGCTGTTAGATGTTACCTATGATTTATGCCAAGCATCTATACCGCTCTGTGCTGCATTGGTGGCTGCACATTTCCATATGGATGGGTATCCTGTGGTTTCTGGCACTGCTCCCAGGCCCTGCTGAATTCCAGGCCATTTTCATACTAGATTGCAAGGTATGTTCAGGAGGCCAGGGGAATTGTGGGGATGGGAATCAATTCCTCGTAATTGAGTTCTGCTGCATCTCACGACTCACTTGGCTGATCAAACAGTGTGCCCACAATTTATATATACTGAAGCACACACCCCTGGGTGAATTTTCCCCACAAGCTTTGTGTGCAGATTGAATATCGTAACCAGGTACTTGAAGACATTTTAGCTATTATTAGAAGTCTTTCCAACTCTTACAAAGTTCATTGAGTTTTAGAAAGTTGTAAAGCAAACCCCTTCATGAAGAGTGGGAAGACCAATGGAATCAATTATTTTGGTTGTACTGAAATTACATCTGTATCTGCTTGAAAATCTTGGAATTTTTAAATGCATGAAACAACTTATTGAAAAATTCAGACTAGCTTTGGGCTAGTAATGGCCTTCATCCATAATGGTAAACAACTACTATTTTTATTGCTCCGGCTCTTTATTTTTTTCTGTGGTATTACCTAGAAATCTTTCTTTCTAATGTGTTCAAATGACCGTCTCCTTCCTTATGGCACCTTACTATTACGATATAAAAATTGTAAGACACTCATCTTTTTGCCATTATGCTATTCTTCTGTTTTGAGAATGTAAATACCAAGAACCAGGGAGAGAACAACACTGTGAAGGATTGCAGTCACCACAGAAACGGGGTGTTTTGTGTCCTTTAGCTAAATAAACTGTCCTTGAGAAACCCACACTCATATGTTCCTGATTTTGTTCCCGGTGGAAGGATGGAGGCCCAAATTTCTAGCACTTCAGGGACTCATAAAAAATATCAAGGCAGTGGGCATGTGAGGAATCAGCTGGAAATTGTTCTGATATATCTTACATTTTTACCCGTGACAGCAGTGTATCAAAAGAAGTCATCTGTGCTATAGCAGGAATCATATGTAACTTGATAATAGGCCTCTAGTTGGACACCATCATCTGGTGAAATTTGTCTTTGGCCACAGATGTCACAGAGGCAATGTTTTATATCAAAAACTTCGGAAAGACAAAGGAACCAGCCACACTGTATAGTCAGAAAATTGTATGTTACATTTCCTTTGATTTGCTCTTCACCTCTCTTGGTCTGTAATTACTTTCTGCTTTTAGTTTGGTGATGATCCAGGTAACATAAAGACGGTTTGACTGGAAAGATTTGGATGATCTCCCAGTGGCTGAAAGGTAATCTATGTGAAATGACAGGAAACAATTTTTTTCTCCCTGACTTCTTCAGCAAACCAAGTAAACTTCTTGCTTCATTGGTTTCTATCCTCCTTGTGCCTGTCAGTCACAATTGATTCAGAGTGACTAATCATAGCGACGAGATGGCTTCCCGGCACCTTCACGGCTCTTGGCGATTAAATATCTTCCGCCATCCTGTGAAAACTTTTATCAAATTTGCTGCGGAACTTTCTTTTGTAGCTGGAAAAGACACTTAAATACATCTGCAGTTTTGTCTGCTTCATTTACTACAGTGTTCATTTTAACAGGTCACCACTGCAAAGCATGTTTTCCAGGCAAGGAAGCTGTCTTCTAACCTCTCCTACAACACCTAACAAGCCTTCTCTTTCTCCACTGGTCACAAGTAGGGCAATATTGCGCCCTCAGTTGTGCCTGATCCCATAGACGTCAGTAGACATTTTGAATGTGTGGTACTATAAGGACATGTCTCCTGTTGATAGAATAACAGTTTCAAATCCAGCAATCCCTAATCGCTTTTCCAGACAGCAGTGCTTATCTGAAGTAAAACACAGCTACACTATGTAATCTCTGAAGCAATCAGTGATACCATTCATAATAAATCCATTTGTAAGCAGTTTGCTCCTGGTTCACTAGTGCCATGACTCCTGTGTTAACATGTTTGTCCTTGTGGTCTTGTCACTGTTTATG
>NW_010428692.1:983-4628 GCF_000710305.1 Buceros rhinoceros silvestris | reverse complement strand
CAGCAGGACCGAATGCCCGTTTTGCCTACACCTGAACTAGAGCATTCGAATGAAACTTGGTGTTGTTCAAACATTTACATATTTCTGTTGCAGAAGTGCTGTTGAAAAGCTACGTAAACAAACTAGCTGTGCAGCTTCAAGGTGTGTAACACTGCACACAGAGTATAGAAGGGTATCGCTCTAGGCTTGATGAAGCTTTTCAGCAGCTCTAACAGTAATGTCATGACTTTTCAAATGCAGTTCACAATTCGCTGCCAAACATTGCAGCAAACTGCATGAAAAGCTGAGAGTTTATTTCATAACAAAATAAGGCCAGTCACAGAGCTTGTTCCAGTTTATATTTTCTTTTGTTCTTCAAACTGGGTTTACTGAATACAAATACCAGAGTGTTATCAATTTGATTTTGCAAGAGGAGGACAATCCCTGTTCTGCTGTGACCTAATGCAGAAATACTGCCTCACATTCCTCTGTGCTATTTCTCCTCTTAATGGTGGTGTAGTCCATGGAGGGAGCGGGGGGAATAATAAGTTCTCTTTCCAGCTGGTGCTGGCTTCATCGGCTTTCATTGAAGCCAGTATGTGAAAAGTGGTTACAGTCAGGAAAATGTTCGTGTTGATTATTATGAGGTAATTTTAAATAGTCTTCTCATTTACAAACTTCTCTTTCATCCTACGCACTCAAATTGTATCTGAATCCCTTCTCACCTTCATTTTCTTGACTCTTTATGAAACAGGCTTCAAAAAATCTCTGTCTCCTGTAGAAGCACTGTGGAAATTAATTAATAGTGTGAAACACTCAGGATCTACTGCAACGAGCAGCACAACCCCAAGAAATAAAGTTCTATGGGAATTACTGATTCATAAGGAAAAAATAAACATTAGATGTTAGCTTTGCCCCACTGCAATTTAGAAAAAAATATAAATAACTTTGGTCTTCTTGTGAAACAAATTTCTGGAAAAAAATTTTAAGCTCCAAGTGTTTTTTTCTGTTATAAAAGTCAAATCTTTGGCTATGGATTGAATTTATAGATATATATATACAAGAGTACCTTTCATATTTCATTACAAAAGACAGTATGTTCCATTTTGAAAAAATATTTTAAAAATCACAATATAATCAAAATGCTTTTAAAAGAGAGCTTTTTTCTTTCCTTCCTTCCTTCCTTCCTGCCTGCCTGCCTGCCTGCCTGCCTGCCTGCCTGCCTTTTCTTGCATTTCCTATGCTGAAAATATGTCATAGAAAGTTTTTGTTTTGACAAAGAGTATTTTTTATTGGAATATTTTCAACTGCTTCTACCCAGAAGGAAGTTAATAAATTTTCAGGGCAGTGCTTGTGTAGTGCCATATATAAAGCTCAAGGCAAGAGACTGAACTCTAAGTGTTGAACAAACAGCTGCTTATTAATTTTAAAGCAACCATCTGCTTTAATGGGGCAAGATCTAGTGGAAAAAGAACCTATGAACCTGTCTTTAATTCCTGTGAAGGACAGAACCATGTAAATATTGTGCAGAATTGATTGTGGAATTTTATTTTAAGAGCTTTTCTTCATAACCGTCACTTTTTTTAATACAGATCTTCTGCATGAAGTGTACACATATATATGTACGGTTCTATATACATGATTACATTGTGAATCATCTGCCTACTCTGCCACAGAAGAGAAGCCTTCTCCTTCCACAGCCTTGTTCAGTGCAGCTGAGTCCCAGTGCTACAAGGGCTATTCCAGACTCTCTGAGAATGGTGATTCTATCTGAGACAGCAGAAAGGGTATGTAGTGTAGGCTGTTAAAGCCCTTTGTGTGTATTATTCCTTAAGGTAGCAGAGAGATAAAGGAACTGGAGTCTCAAATCCGCTAATTGAGTAATTCTGAAAACCACAGTGGGGTTCTTGCTCTTTCCCAGGGGCAAAGTGGCAGTGCATTTCTCTTACGTAGCCAGCACTGGAGAGCAATAATGTTCACCATTTATACCTGTCTCCTCATGACACACATTCAACCGTGTGCAATAGAGACAAACTTCTCTTTTTCTCATTCCTCAGTGTAACTGCAGGAAAATAACAGTGGTCATACTGAAGTCAGACCTTAGGTACTTGTGTACTGCTTCTTAAAGAGGTTTAGGGAAGTAATTATAAGAAAAGAATGTGAACCATTTTGAGTGTGCTGTCTCACCCGAGTTTTAGGGATATCCTGAGACAGGCTACATTTTGGGCCAAGGCATCTAATCATCACTGGTGGAAGCATGAATATGTCTGATGCTCTTTGGAATCTGTTATAGCTTTAGCATCCAGCCTTCCTGAGAGAGAAAATTCCACAATGTAACGATGTGTTGTATGAGAAGGAGCACACTTTGGTTTGAGCTTGTTGCCTCATTAGGTGGAACATAAGTCTGGAGGAAACCAGCTGGTTGGTACAGGCATTGAGTGTCCTACTATTGGAGGTGACTGACTGCAAGAGTGTTTTAGTATATCGGGATACATGGGAATTCAGTCGGACGTGTCCCCACACACCACAGCTCTTTACTGTGTATCGCCATCAGATGGCTCTTTTGGAAGCTGAAGGGTCCTAATCTTTATCAGTGCTACTCCATATGTAAGCTTTCTCCTGCCCCCAATCGTTCTTGTTAGCTTTATCTATACTTTTCACATTCTGCTTTATCCTTAGTGAGGAAGAGATTTAGAGTTTCATGTGCTGTTCAAGAGACAGCTGTACCTGGAATGTATATAGCCCTAATAATTCCCCAGTGCTATTTGGTACGGTGCTGATATTTCTAGTCAGCTGTCCAAAAATCTCTTTATTAAGTATGAAAAAAATCTTCTGGTTATATCTATGCCAGAGAATCAGAAGGTTCTCAGTCAGTCCCTGGGCACAGTGTATGCCCTGGTCCTATGTACCTTCTTCCAGTCGTGACCCAGAGAGACACAGCTTCCCAGGAGAGAGCTCCAGCCAAACTCCTACTTAAGACTGGCTGGGCCACACAACTGCATGAAGCATACCCACTTTCTAGCCACAGCCTTCCAACTTATCATTAAGTGTAGGTATAAACATACAGATCGATGTGTCTTCATGTTTGCATGCACATATATACACACACACATGCGCGCACACACAAACACATACATATAATTTGATCCTTACCTAAAGAAGTGGGCTTATATCCTGTAATTGCCAATTTATCCGTCAGTTTCTTCTCGATAACTTTTAAATGTTTAAATTCATCAAGCACCACTGATTTGAGGCAGGGGCAGTGATCTCAGAAAAGTTATGCGTCTCAAAACTACTGGTGGTTGACTTTTCTTAGACACTTAAACTGAACCTCTACTTCGACAGGCATTTTCATTTAAAGCTGACATTAGATGATGATATCATTGAAAACATTCCTTCCCTCCCTACATTTGAACTAACAGTGAACCAGACTGGGGAACCATGCCAACTGAAAAAGAAAAAGGACAAAAAAGTGGACAAAAATACATCAAAGCTTACATGGGCACATGTGAAGAGGGCAGTAGCAAAGAAGAAGGTCCCGCTTCTTTTAGTGGCTGGGCCACCTGATGTTGTTCAGAAAGTCTGCTGAAGGGGAGCCCCAGGAAAGTGCTTCAGCCCAAACTTTAAGTGAGCTGCCCTATTTCAACTGTCGAGCAGCCAGTCAGC
>NW_010428692.1:0-905 GCF_000710305.1 Buceros rhinoceros silvestris | reverse complement strand
GCAGGAATATACCCTGTGGCTTCAGCTGCAGAGCTCTGGTAGTTTACGTCACAAAGAGAAGATAGGATATGGGGTGTGAGGGAGGAGATTAGGAAATGGTTAGAGAAGTATATGGATACATAGGACACAAATGTGTAGGAAACCAGACTTTGCTAGCTCTGATGCTGTTGGAACAGCATGTTTCCCATTTACTTAGGCCATTGTACAACCAGAGATGTGTGGGGAAAGAAAACAGGCAAAAGAATTATTCCCCGATATACTCTATTTATGTTTTCCTACTGTTCGGTTGTTTATCATAGCCTTTTACCATTTTGTCTGAGACTGTAGCAAATATATTCATCTTTAGTTCCCAAGATCACCCTTAGACTTCTTTGAAATAAATATGATCCCACATCAGCAAAGACATTTCCTGTCTCGGCTGGAAACAGATGTCTTTCATTCATTTCTATACTCAAGGAGGATTCCAGGGAATACGTTGAGAAGGTTATTATTTTAAATACAATGACCTTTAACAAACCTAATTTTACAATAAATGCAATAAAAACAGATCCATAAAAAGACAAAAAGATGTGTGTATGACAAGGCAGGAAAAGCAGTATGACTTTGTATATTTAGTATTTAGATATATAATTGCGAAGCACATCATGATGCAGGAGAGCTATCTGTATGTTGTTTATAAGAGGCATTGTAGAAGAGAAAGTTCATAAAATAGTTCAATTAAAACTGTGAGCAGCAGTAATGGTGTCAAAACAATGCATTTTTAGGAGTCCTGTATGAATATTTTGCACATCATTCACCGAATGGTGATTGTATCTTTTCATAAAGTTGTGTCATAAAATTTTTTATATGTGTTTTACATTGATTGAGTTTTGGTTTGGTTTTTTGTTCAGTTTATTATTATTATT